>NW_021834545.1:0-35000 GCF_006345805.1 Octopus sinensis
ACCCCAGTACGCAACTGGTACTTTATTTATCGACCCCGAAGGATGAAAGGCAAAGTCGACCTCGGCGGATTTGAACTCAGATCGAAAACACAGACGAAATACCTATTTCTTTACTATCCACAAGGGGCTAAACACAGAGGGGACAAACAAGGACAGACATAGGTATTAAGTCGATTACATCGACCCCAGTGTGTAACTGGTACTTAATTTATCGACCCCGAAAGGATGAAAGGCAAAGTCGACCTCGGCAGGAATTTGAACTCAGAACGTAATGGCAGACGAAAAACCACTAAGCATTTCGCCCGGCGTGCTAACGTTTCTGCCAGCTCACCGTCTTCAAAGGTACAGTCGACGTCGGCGCAATTTGAACTCGGGCGAAATAACGCTAAGCATTTCATCCAGCGTGCTTACGATTCTGCCAGCTCGCCGACTTAAAAAGTTGTGGCGAAAGAGTCAGCAGAAGTTCGCCATTACCTTCTGCCGGAGCGGCGTGGAGCTTTGGTGCTTCGCTCATAAACACACACATCACCCGGTCTCAGATTTGAACCCGCGATCCCTCGACCGCAAGCCCGCTGCTCTAACCACTAGGCCATGTGCCTCCACGGTGGAATTTATATTTATACTGTTGTGCAACTGCAAATGTGATACGAGGGAGTAAATATTTGCATAAATTTCAAGTTACTGCTTGTTTCAGCCCCCTTTACAGTTAGTCACGTTGTCCTATATAAACAGTCGACAGATAACTAAATAAATAAAATGTTTCAAAGTTGAGCTGAATGTTTATTTATGGTCTAGTTACATAACCACAGAGCGGTGAGTGCTTTAGCTAATTAGCTAAGGTTCTTTCGAAACAAATAGATTAATTTTTTTTTTATATATTGAATCCGATATTGTGTATACGCTAAATAAAGACATGCACAGTGATGGATTGTTTAACGAAATCGCAAAAGTTAAGTGAGTATACAATAAGAAAATTAATACCACTATCAGATGGAATTTAATATATTATATATATATATATATATATATATATATATATATATATATAATATATATATATATACATATATATCAAGTTAATCCAAAACAAGAAAGCACAAAAAAAACACAACACACGAGGACGTGGAACAAATATAGTATTATTGGACGCTCAGGAAAGAAGGAAGGAAGAAAATATACATCATGTATATATATGTATAGATATTATATATATATATATATATATATTATATATATATATATATATATATATACATATATATATATACATATATATATATATATATATATATATATACAATATATATATATATACAGAGAGAGAAGAGGATGAGAGAGAAAGATAGAAAAAGAGAGAGATACGTATATATATAGTATATATATATATATATATATATATATATAAAACACTGTATGTGCGTATATTTGTGGTATGGATGTGTCTGTATTTTCCCTTTTTTATTTTTTGAAGTTGATTTTTTTTTCTTCTAGGAGGTAGAAGCTCGGTCTTACCAAAGATACAACACTGGATCTCTCGAATGACGATAGCAAACACAAATTCACATACTGAATTTGGCAAAAGTCTTGTATATTTTTTCAGAATGTATATATTGCAAATTATTCGTTAGTTGTTTGGTTTCTTTACTTGGACCATATTTTTCTAGATTGTTACTTTGAATTTTTCTCACAAAACCAATTGCACTTATTATTATTGATATAAATGCGAATTTATAATCTAGATATAGAAGCTGCAGGTTTCGAACCAGTTGTCCGTAGTTATCCTCTTTGGCATTTAATTTCGAAAATGTATTCATATCAGCTGGGCAACTCACATCTGTGACAGTAATCCACTTTCTTGCCTTTAGAGCGGCGAGCCTTGTGTCAAGAGTACAAAAGAAAATTTGCTTAAATCAAGCCGGCGAGCTGGCAGAAACGTTAGCACGCCGGGCGAAATGCTTAGCGGTATTTCGTCTGCGTTACGTTGTGAGTTCAAATTCCGCCGAGTTCGACTTTGCCTTTCATCCTTTCGGGGTCGATAAATTAAGTACCAGTTACGCACTGGGGTCGATGTAATCGACTTAATACCTATGTCTGTCCTTGTTTGTCCCCTCTGTGTTTAGCCCCTTGTGGGTAATAAATTCTGAGTTCAAAATTCGCCGAGGTCGACTTTGCTTTTTATCTTTTCGGGGTCGATTAAATAAGTACCAGTACGCACTAGGGTTGACACAACGTTTCGGCTGATATACCCTCCAGCCTTCTTCAGGTGTCTTGGGGGAAATTTCGTACCTGGACCACGGGCATATGACGTAGTGGTTAAGAGCGCGGGCTACTAGCCCCAAGATTCCGAGTTGGATTCCAAGCAGTGACCTTAACAACAACAACAACAACAACAACAACAATAATAATAATAATAATAATAATAATAATAATTATAACAATAATAATAGCATAAAAAATACCTTAGGAATGAGAACCCAGGGTTCGAAATATCCCCAAGACACCTGATGAAGGCTGGGGATTATATCAGCCGAAACGTTGTGTTAACAACAAACAAGATAAGGACAAATATCCGTCGAATGTAAAAAAATGTAAAATGTAAATAATGTATAGTGAATATATTTTTATGAACATATTATACGCATTCATATATATAAATAATTGTCGATTTATATCAACACTGTTGAATTATACAATCATGAGTAGATAACAGATCACAAACATAGTAATAATAGCTTCGGCTTTATCGCATACATGAATTTTAAGTGCTGGAAAAAGTTAGTTCTTTAGCAGTCGCTGATAATTTACGATAAAACTAACTCATTAATTACACTGAATTGGCAAAAACTTTGGACATATGTGTCTATTCACACCTCTATATGTGTCCCCAAAGTCCATCCCCTCCTCACCGTGGTGGGGACGCTGGCAACGGGTAGTGTCAGAGCTATGCCGTTGGGAACTTCGGTTCCTGGTAGGGCCACCCAAGGCGGATTGGTCTGACACCAAGTGGTATTAGGGCCACAACCCGGCAGACGGGGCTCTGGTGAAAATCCTCAGAGTGTCTGTTTCGACAACCGGCGGCTCCTCGGTCGTTCTGCCCTTGCGTCTGCGGACAATCTGCGGCAAACAGGATGTCTCTACATGCGGGATTGTTGGGGACCGCTTGTCAAATCCACATATTCCCACGAAACTTCTTTCATGAGTAGAAGAAGCCGACTCAACCCGCCCAGGCTGAATGTCGCCACAAGTACAAGTACAAGTCTATATGCCTCTTCTCTATACTTTTGTCCTTAAGAAATCTTTTATTCTTTATCTTTTATTTATCATCTTTTTTCTTTCAGTTATTGGATTGTGGCAATGTCAGAGCACTGCCTTGAAGATTTTTTTTTAATGGAGCAAATTGACTTAAGACCTTATATTTATTTTAACCCTGACTTTTTTGTCCGATCTTTTTTGTCAAACTGAGAGCAGAGTATTCGTAATTTCTATTCTCTGGTTCCACACTGAAGGACACATCTACACAAAAAAGTATATAAGAAATTCACAGCCTCGTAGCACGGTAGTGTAAACATAAGCGATAGTCATGGGTAGCTGAAAATTACGGGTAATCGATGGGAAATTGTTTTGCGGTACGTCAGAATCTTTGACTGATCGCTGACCCGTGTTATTACAGACCAATCTGTGATAAGCGTAACGTGGTTCACAATTACACATACCGTGTTATCTCGGATCAGTGATGAATGAATCAGTGATAAACGAGGTTGTATATATTATATAATCTTCTGTAATCTAACGCTGCAACTGTGATTATATTGATTTCTAATTTTAGTACAAGGCCAGCATTTTCAGGGGAAGGAGTAAGTCGATTACATCGACCCCACTGTTCAACTGATACTTATTCTATGAAACCGAAAGGGATTAAAGGCAAAGTCGACCTCGAGGGAATTTTTATACAGTACGTAAGGACGAACGAAATGCCAGTAGGAATTTTGTACAGCGTGCTAACAATTCTGCCAGCTCGCCGCCTTCCAAATTTGACTATATTAATTGAAATTTATTTGCGTTATATTTCTTTCTGTGGAGGCACATGGCTTAGCGGTTAGAGCAGCGGACTCGCGGTCGAGGGATCGCGGGTTCGAATCTAAGACCGGGCGATGTGTGTGTTTATGAGCGAAACACCTAAGCTCCACGCGGCTCCGGCAGAAGGTAATGACGAACCTCTGCTGACTCTTTCACCACAACTTTCTCTCACTCTTTCCTCCTGCATCTTGCAACTCACCTGCGACTGCCCGGCATCCCGTCCAGGTGAGGAACCTATACGCCAAGGAAACCGGGAAACCAGCCCTTATGAGCCAGGCATGGCTCGAGAAAGAACAAACC
Source organism: Octopus sinensis (assembly GCF_006345805.1). NCBI lineage: Eukaryota > Metazoa > Mollusca > Cephalopoda > Octopoda > Octopodidae > Octopus > Octopus sinensis. The sequence goes on from NW_021834545.1 coordinate 4,378, forward strand.
ATATTTATTTTAATAGCATATAAGGACACAAGGTTACAGTAGAGACTGCGCACAATGAAATGTTTATTATCTGTTTAAAAATCACGATTTCATTTAATGAGGATCATCTGCCGTATCTTCTGGCTATAATATATTAATTATAAACCGAACTCATTTATGAGAAAAATAATAACTAAATTTAATTATTGCATATGTTTGATACATCAAATGAAAAAGAATAGGATGACAAGGTTATTAATTGGCATCCGACAAAATGAAGTTTTTCCTCCATTTAATTTGACAATTTCATTTTAAAATTATTTTAGTTATAATATATTGGATCCCGGAAATGTTGTGAGCTTAGAAGCATCCTTAAAAGCTCAGTCCTCCATCGAGGTTAAAAGCAGTATAATTCAACTTATAGAGCATGTAGAAAATCAATGACTCGGAATTGAAAACATTCATGAAATTAGAGTGAAGCTCTCGGAAAAGTGGGACTCTTAGTTTACGAAATTTTGCTAAAAGGTTAAACCATCCCTGAGTGTGTAGACGTTAAGATGTAAAACAAATATCACAGCAATCTAGTAGATGTATACATCGCATGAGAAGAATTAAACAGGTATAAGTGCAAAAGAGAATATGAGAGATTCGATGGAAATATAACAGAGTTAAACAGAGAAACAGTTTGCCTATATTAAATATATAACGAAGATAGAGCAGACCTATAATAGAGATAGAAAAGAGATAGAGAGTACAAAATAAGGTAGATATAGTTAGATATAATACTAGAGATATAAAGTAAATGCTGTATATCTCTATATACTTGAGATATAAATATAATCGAGACATAATAGATATAATGAGGATATAGATATATAGTAAGAATATAATAGAAATATGTGAAGTATATTTACCACCTAAATGTGGCTAACCACTAAGGGTGGATGCTACTGTAGCTTGTATCCCCAGGAGAACTTCTCCAGCTGGCTATTGACACACTTTCTGTGCCCTATCAGTATTTGCAAAGGGAAACCATCCTTCCCATCGTCGACCTGACGTGATACGCACGGATCCTTGTTTCTGGGTATTTACCCGTCGTCAGCGCACGACAATCACCGGTCTTCGATGCGAAGGAGTCCCAATGTAAATACATATATCCTTTTTCCAGTGACGAAAAGTCACTGATCTCTTTGCAAATACTGATAGGGCACAGAAAGTGTGTCAATAGCCAGCTGGAGGAGATGTTCTCCTGGGGCTACAAGCTACAGTAGCATCCAACTTTAGTGGTTAACCACATTTAAGTGGCAAATATACTTCACGATGTGTTGCAGCTACTGTTTATACCTCGCTCAGAGATTTATTATTGCTTATAATAGAAATAGATTAACATATAACAAGGATGTAACAGGGGTCTTAAAGCGATACTATATGAACATAATGAATCTCCGTCGTTCGGCGATGTGGAATCAGCTGTTGGATCAACTGAATTTTCTGATTCAGAATTAAAGTATACGTGGTTGTGTAATCCGCAGATACTTCTACCATTAACGTAGTTTTTAGGCAGAATAAGCAATACACCTTGGGTGATAAGACTCTACCTTTTGAATAACAGACACAATCTACCAGATAGCCTTCTGTGTAGATTTCCTTTTCCCATTTATATTTACAAGTTATGGATTTACCTGAGGCTAGAGTAAATGATATTTGCCCAAAACGCCACGCACTTGGATCGAACTCGTTCCGCTGGATTTTGAACCTAACTTGCTAGCGATTCAATCGTAATGCGCCTACATGTACAAATAATAGCGGGTGGGTTATGTCGGTGAATTGAGTGCAAATGGAGCCATGTAAGCATTGGTGTCAAATTCAATTCTCAGTTGTTCAGCTCAACCTTTTCATAGGCGCAGGAGTGGCTGTGTGGTAAGTAGCTTGCTTACGAACCACATGGTTCCAGGTTCAGTCCCACTGCGTGGCACCTTGAGCAGGTGTCTTCTACTGTAGTCTCGGGCTGACCAAAGCCTTATGAGGGGATTTGGTAGATGGAACCTGAAAAAAGCCCGTCGTATATATGTATGTATGTGTGTGTGTGTGTGTGTCTGTGTGTCTGTGTGTGTACTTTTGTGTGTCTGTGTTTGTCCCCCCAACATCACTTAACAACCGATGCTGGTGTGTTTACGTCTCCGTTACTTAACGGTTCGGCAAGAGACACCGATAGAATAAGTACTAGGCCTACAAAGACTATAGGCGGTGCTCCAGCATGGCCGCAGTCAAATGACTGAAACAAGTAAAAGAGTAAAAGAATATAATAAATATACAATTTAGATATACTACAGATATTATAGTGACATAAAACCAACATGATAATGATAACGATGAGAGGGGAGATACAACAGAAATATAATGAAAAAGTAATATACAGGTACAACACCAACTTTACGAACACCGGTGATCTGGAACCTCTTATAGTCCGCACTATATTACGAATAGGAAGTTCAAATTCTTGCGGTCCCGTGACTATTTTAGTAGTACCTTACACAGACTAGTCCCTTGTACATTACAGAATTGATAAAATTTTATCATTTATACTAATGTGCAAGTACCTGCATTTCATTTAATTATTGAAAACAGATACCTTTCTGGGTTCTGGTGCTGAAGAGGAGATAATCACTCTGAAATGCATGCATCCACCAGTTAGAAGGCGATACGAAGTCACATGTTGTGTTTATACTTATTTGTTTATATTCAAAATACAACATGGCTGTTCTTAGAGCCAAAGTTAGAAAGAACAAGGAAAAAATAGCAGACAAAATTGGAAGAAGTGAAATTTTCTCCCATCACAAAATACAATGAATGAGTTACCTACGGGTTCGAATATGCTCCAGGCATATTTGAACTGGTAACAAGTTTATATAAATTATTTCAATAAATTAATATTTCAATCCTTCTGAATATGTTGACCACCTCTGGTCAAGAAAACGTTGTAATCCTGGAATGCATTTGAACCAAAGGTCGCGAGTACCTGTATCAGAGATAGGAGAGAAATAGTAGGCTTAATTCTCAACACGCCAGCTGAATTCAATTCGTCTCCAGTCGAAAGATGCTTGTTGTTATGTCCTGTTGTTATTATTATTATTATTGTTGTTTTTTGTATTTATATTCGTGTAACATCGCCCGTTTTTCCGTCCTTGTTTCGTATACATTCGATCTTTTTCCAAGGAATCTAATGCTCTTGGCTTAGTTTTTCCTTGGGCTGGCCAGATTGGAGCAATCTCAAGATAAATCAGCCGAAATTGCGAGGATGATCCGGTTCTTGGCTGAAGATAAAAGGCTTCGAATGACCCGTCCGTGTTTTCTATATCGTCTATTTGGATGTTTTGCGTTCTTGTCCCATTTTGTATTCTTTTTTACCGGCCAGGGTATCAGATGTTGCTACACATCGCGTTTCGCATAGTTTTAGCCTTCAAATGACGCCACTCCGCTGGCTAAGCGAGCAGACCAAGAGAAGAAAGAGTGAGAGAAAGTTGTGGCGAAAGACTACAGCAGGGACCGCCACCACTCCTTGTCGGAGTCTCGTGGAGCTTTAGGTGTTTTCGCTCAATAAACACTCACAATGCCCGGTCTGGGAATCGAAACCGCGATCCTACGACCGCGTTTCCGCTGCCCTAACCACTGGGTCATTGCGTCTCCACACACACACACACACACATATATATATATATATATATATATATATGTATATATATATAATATATATATATATATATATATGTATATATATGTGTGTGTGTGTGTGTGTGTGGTGTGTGTGTGTGTGTGTGTGTATATATATATATATATATATATAATACAGAGAGATAGGGAGAGAGAGATGGAAAGAGAGAGAGAATAGATATGCTATAAATTAAAAATAGTAATAAAAAAGCTCTATTGGATAAAACAGAGAAGCAGTTATCCCTTGGCCTTTCCAAAGCATTTTCGTAAGTTTCTCTTAAGCGCCCATGCTTGTTTTTCAGACTTTTAGATAACCTTTGTTTTATAGATTCTGTATAATATGAAGATTTCCTTCCATAAGTCCAAAGTTAATCTGGTGACTGAAAAAAGCTGAGAATCTACGCCATATATGATCCATAGTCGCCAGTGAAATATCTTCTGTGTATCGCATATGAGGCTCAGAACGGGCGATACAAAACATACGTGAGGGTTAAAGAATACAGTAGAAATATAACACAGATAAAAGATAAATAGACTAGAGATTCATCTTAGATATAAAAGATAGAAAATTAGATATTAATGATTTATGAGTATATAAAAGTTATATCAAGGAAAACCTAAATGAAATGACAGGCTTTCCTTCTGGACACCAGAGTGAAAGCTGAAAAATAAGTTACAAAAAAATAAGGGGAACAAAATTGAAATAAATACAATAAAATAAATAAAGTCAAAATATTGATTCGAATACGTTAAGAAAGAATCTAAAAAACCATGAAAAGAAATAAAACATGAGAATTATAATGAAATAAAGGACGAAGAGTTTTTCAAGCGATAAAGAAATATATAAAACAACTCACTGACAAATGACGAGAAGTAAGGGAAAAAGTAAAATGAATAATAAATAGATAGGAATAATAAAAGAAAATGTCTGAAAATAGGGTCAAATCAAATCCAATAGGTAGTTAGTTTCGTCGTTCAGCTATTTTACTAGCGAGATTTCTGTATGGCTTTATCTAGTTTTATCAATAAAAACCATCTGGATGAAATAAAATATATATATAAAAAAAAAGAACTATTTATATTTTAACATAATATCATTTTGATCGATAAAATCAAAATTTGAGAAAAATTTCCTAGATAATAATTATGTTGTTTTTCTTTTTATTTCTCTTCCGATATTATCATATTTCATTTGTGAGAAGAAAAAGAACTGCAACAAACAGCTAAAAAAAAAAAGCAAAAATGTCTTGAAATTTCTTTTTATAACTTACAGTAGAATAGTTACTTCAATATTTTCACAAAAAGCCTTTGGAAATTTCTATATTTTCCTCGTTTTGCTGCTGTCATTGTTGTTGTTTTTTTATTGGTTATGTTCTTCAAAGGTTTTTTTCCTCCAATTATGTGGTTTCCGGTTCCATCCAACTATGCGGCAAGAAACAAGTAACTTGTGAGTTTTCTGTTAACCACAATCTCAGATTTAATATCATGGAAGTGAAAGTTGTTATACATAATCTCTGCGGAAGCCAGTAATCTCCGTGTGTGTGTGCGCGCGCGTGTTTGTGTTTTCGTAGATCCGAAAAGTTCACTAAATATAAGCATACGAGCAATACCAGCCTCTCCGGGTTAAGCATGCAGTTTCACAACCTTTAACCTTTTCCCATTCAATTATTTACACCAACCATCTTAATTCCCGATGTATTGGGCCAAAGAGGTACAACACTTATTTCCTTCATCTAAACGTTTCGTTTTTCCTTTATTTCTCTTGTTCCAATTTTTTCTGTTATTTTTTCCTCGTTCTTTCTAACTTTGGCTCTCAGAACAGCCATGTTGTATTTTGAATATAAATGATTGCCTGAAAATACACGGCACGCTATACAAGATTTCCGAATATTCTATTTTGATATATGATATAATTAAATTTAATATAATATAATGTGTGTGTATGCGTACACATGCACACATACATATTCATGTCATCTTATTTCTTTATTGGCCACAAGGGGCTAAACATAGAGGGGAAAACAAGGACAGACAAACGGATTAAGTCGATTATATCAACTCCATTGCGTAACTGGTACTTAATTTATCGAAAGGATGAAAGGCAAACTCGACCTCGGCGGAATTTGAACTAAGAACGTAACAGCAGACGAAATACCTATTTCTTAACTACCCACAAGGGGCTAAACACAGAGGAGACAAACAAGAACAAACAAACGGATTAAGTTGATTATATCGACCACAGTGCGTAACTGGTACTTATTTAATCAACCCCGAAAGGATGAAAGGCAAAGTCGACCTCGGCGGAATTTGAACTCAGAACGTAGCGGCAGACGAAATACCTATTTCTTTACTACCCACAAGGGGCTAAATACAGAGAGGACAAACAAGGACAGACAAAGGGATGAAGTCGATTATATCGACCCCAGTGCGCAACTCGTACTTATTTAATCGACCCCAAAAGGATGAAATGCAAAGTCGACCTCGGAGAAATTTGAACTCAGAACGTAACGGCAGACGAAATACCTATTTCTTTATTACCCACAAGGGGCTAAATACAGAGAGGAGACAAAAAAGGACAGACAAAGGGATTAAGTCGATTATATCGACCCCAGTGCGCAACTCGTACTTATTTAATCAACCCCGAAAGGATGAAAGGCAAAGTCGACCTCGGCGGAATTTGAACTCAGAACGTAACGACAGACGAAATACCTATTTCTTTATTACCCACAAGGGGCTAAATACAGAGAGGAGACAAAAAAGGACAGACAAAGGGATTAAGTCGATTATATCGACCCCAGTGCGCAACTCGTACTTATTTAATCGACCCCAAAAGGATGAAATGCAAAGTCGACCTCGGAGAAATTTGAACTCAGAACGTAACGGCAGACGAAATACCTATTTCTTTATTACCCACAAGGGGCTAAATACAGAGAGGACAAACAAGGACAGACAAAGGGATTAAGTCGATTATATCGACCCCAGTGCGCAACTCGTACTTATTTAATCGACCCCAAAAGGATGAAATGCAAAGTCGACCTCGGAGAAATTTGAACTCAGAACGTAACGGCAGACGAAATACCTATTTCTTTATTACCCACAAGGGGCTAAATACAGAGAGGAGACAAACAAGGACAGACAAAGGGATTAAGTCGATTATATCGACCCCAGTGCGCAACTCGTACTTATTTAATCGACCCCAAAAGGATGAAATGCAAAGTCGACCTCGGAGAAATTTGAACTCAGAACGTAGCGGCAGACGAAATACCTATTTCTTTATTACCCACAAGGGGCTAAATACAGAGAGGACAAACAAGGACAGACAAAGGGATTAAGTCGATTATATCGACCACAGTGCGTAACTCGTACTTATTTAATCGACCCCAAAAGGATGAAATGCAAAGTCGACCTCGGAGAAATTTGAACTCAGAACGTAGCGGCAGACGAAATACCTATTTCTTTACTACCCACAAGGGGCTAAATACAGAGAGGAGACAAACAAGGACAGACAAAGGGATTAAGTCGATTATATCGACCCCAGTGCGCAACTCGTACTTATTTAATCAACCCCGAAAGGATGAAATGCAAAGTCGACCTCGGCGGAATTTGAACTCAGAACGTAACGGCAGACGAAATACCGCTAAGCATTTCGCCCGGCGTGCCAACGGTTCTACCAGCTCACCGCCTTACATATACATGTTATCTTTTATGTTGTAACTTTATGCAAGGTACATCATCATCGTTGCATATGTTCAGTCCACTGCATGACGAAGGCCACAGCGTTTTCTCTCCACCAACTACGGTCTAATGTTTTCCTGATACAAGTTTGGGTACCGAAGAATTTAAAAGTCTACATTCCAGCTTCTACATAGTCTTCCCGTCCATTCTTCTGGACGTAGTGTCCACTGTGTCAAATTTCTGTTCTGTCTATTGCCTTTTATTCTAAACACATGAACCGATTTTCTATTCCATCTATTGTCTTTTCTTATAATAATATAATATAGTTAAATTATTGTATACAGTGCTTAGGTGCACCACAACTTGTCAAAAGTGCGTATAAAGCATATGCAGTAATGAACAAATGTCTGGGAAATGAACAGTGTATGAGTCAGATACATGCTTGCGTGTGTATGGAGAGGAGAAAATCAGGTGTAGTGTTGGCGAATCTCAGGAAGCATGGAAGTTTTGAAGGATGTAGATGATCCGCAAAAGACTATTTTACTATCCAAATAATATACGTTAAACCTGTTTCCCCTCTTATCCTGTTTTTTTTTTCCACATATCCATTTTGCTAATCATCAGTATTCTTTTTTCCATGGTTCTTTGTGTTGAAATATCATTTATTTCAATCTATACTCTTTACTCTTTTACTCTTTTACTTGTTTCAGTCATTTGACTGCGGCCATGCTGGAGCACCGCCTTTAGTCGAGCAAATCGACCCCGGGACTTATTCTTTTGTAAGTCCAGTACTATTCTATCGGTCTCTTTTGCCGAACTGCTAAGTGACGGGGACGTAAACACACCAGCATCGGTTGTCAAGCAATGCTAGTGGGACAGACACAGACCCACAAACACACATATATATACATATATATATATATACATATATACGACAGGCTTCTTTCAGTTTCCGACTACCAAATCCACTCACAAGGCATTGGTCGGCCCGGGGCTATAGCAGAAGACACTTGCCCAAGATTCCACGCAGTGGAACTGAACCCGGAACCATGTGGTTGGTTAGCAAGCTACTTACCACACAGCCACTCCTGCGCCTCAAGTTTTGCATTAACCTACAACATTAACCCTCAATACGTGCTTGACAAATGTGGAAGTGAATCTCTTACGAGGAAAATGAAAAAATAAAAGCAATCCATTTGGAAATAAAAGTAGAGAGAGTCATCATGAACGAAGAAAATATCCTTCAGTGCTTTAACGCAAATTCAATTTTTTCCTAGTTGACAATCATTGCACCACGGCAACGGATAAGCAGCGAACCAGCATTACAGAAGTCATGTACATCCAATAAATTTAGGATCATCATTAAAATTGTCTGAAACATTTGAGGAAATATTTAAAAATTTAATCACTTAATTGGAGGACTAAATTTTAAAAATAGCCTCATTGCTATACAGCCCTACGTATTTATCACTGCTAGTCCTGTTTGTATTTAGACAACAACTTCGTGAACAGGAAAAGAATATAAATCGTCCATGTGCAAGAGCTACGTAATACTTATAAGTATTATGGCAACAAGTATATAAGTGTCACGACAAATGATTTAAAAACAAGATTATATTCCCATACTCATTGCCTTCACAAGAAATTTGACTTTCACTTCTGCTTTTACTTGGAAATCAAAACATTTCACTGCTAGTCCTGTTTGTATTCAGACAACAACTTCGTGAACAGGAAAACAATATAAATCGTCCATGTGCAAGAGCTACGTAATACTTATAAGTACTATGGCAACTAGTGTATGAGTGTCACGACAAATGATTTTAAAACAAGATTATATTCCCATACTCATTGCTTTCACAAACAATTTTACTTTCACTTCTGCTTTTACTTGGAAATCAAAACATTTTGAACTTTTCATATAAATTTAATCTAAAAATGCTCTAACAAATGATGTAGGACATAAAGTTTCTAACTTGTACATAGTCGAGAAGCAGGAAGTATTTCTTCTCCTAAAATATCATTAATGAATTACAACGCATCACTTAGTATAAAGATAACATTTTTTTAAACCTTACATTAGAAGCCATTTTACTATACAAACAGATACATGAGTTTACGTATCGGTATTTAATACTATCTATATACTTCATCACTAAAAACATTATTTCTTAACTTACACAACAAACTATCTAGATTTACCAATCTATTGATTTTAACCATAATGTCATTTTACATAGTAACGTATTTTGCTTCGCTTTGACTTGGAAATCAATTGACATATTATAATAGATGACTTTTCCCGTATGTCTTTCCGTTTCTTTGATGTTTACCTAATGTTTTTCATAATGTCATTCCTTTTTCTACTCTATATAATAGTAATTTGAAATAGACTGTGTTTCTGATAGCATCTATTGATGTTGCGTGTTGTAACTTTACCTACTTAGTGTTAGATCTTTGGATGTCTATTGATGTCGATATTCGCGTTTTTGCGTGTTCATCTTTGTCTATTTATACAAAGTGTGCACGGAGCTTGTGTATGTGACTGTGTGCTCGTGTGAAACCACTTGTGTGTGCGTAGAACATTGCGTCTGTGTGTGCAAGTGTGTGTATATATATATATGTGTGTGTGTGTGTGTTTATATATGTATATATATATATATATATATATATATATATATATATATATATATATATATGTGTGTGTATGTATGTATGTATGTATGTATATGTATATACAATGCGATAATGTGTTTATCCGTATGTATCTTGTATTATCTATAGATGTATGTACACATTCATACATATGTATATATTTATGCTTGTGTATATGTCAATCAACATAAACACATATATACATACACTTCCATATACTTATGTGCATTTACTGATGTATTACAAATATACAGTTAGACCGTTGAAACTTTTTTATATATATATATATGTGTGTGTGTATGTATATATGTATATATATATATGTATGTATGTATATATATATGTGTATGCATGCATGTATATATATATATATGTATGTATGTATGTATGTATGTATGTATGTATGTATGTATGTACGTATGTGTGTGCGTGTATGTATGTATAAAACAGGAATTTTCCATTTGCCCTAATCCTTTTAGAGCCATCAAATATTTAATTCAATTTATCTTCATATATTGGTTTCAAATTTTGCCACAAGGCCAGCAATCTCGGGGGAAGGGACTAGTCTATTATGTGTCAAGAAATAATTATGGAATCCCAACAGTTAATTTGCCGAAACACATGTATGTTTCATAAAGTATACAATACCATATTTATTTTCTACATTTCATTAATAGATATATATATAGATATATATATATATATATATATCTATATATATATATATATATATATATATATATATATATATATATATAGATAGATAGATAGATAGATAGATAGATAGATAGATAGATAGATAGATAGATAGATAGATAGATAACGTTCTACCAATTTTCGTTTCAGTATATTAGCATCAATGATAATTGTGTGCGTGTGTGCGTTTGTGTGTTTGTGTGTATACATATCCCTCCACCATAAAAAGAATGTCGACTTCCGGCCAGTATGTCTAAAGTGTCGTCAATATTGCCAAGTGTAGTAGTTTATGCGAAACAGGCGGTAAGATTCTTGCCAGTTACACGCCATAGCCAACAACACATTGCTCGATGTCTAAAAATATAAACCATTTATTTTCTATTAGAGTGTGCTTTCTTTTCTGGCTTATGGATAGCAAATCGATAATTATTCTTTTCAACATGCAAATGTTTGTTTCTAATCACAAGGCACCAGTTACTACGATTTAAATGTGTCTTGTGTATATAAAAGATTCAACGAATATCATTTGAATAATCACAGCGATGATATTGTGCTGTGATGGAAGTGTAATTAATATAATAATATACTATATTTTTTACTACACCCACCCACACATCTATTTATCTATATATCAATCTATCTATCAATCTAATAATCTGTCCATCCATCCATCTATCAATCTATATATCTATCTATTAATCTATCCATCCATCTATCTATCTGTCTATCTCTTTGACTATCTGTCACTCTCTCTATGTATTTATATATCTATCTATCCATTCATCTATCTATCCATCCATCCAACATATCTATCTACCTATCTAACTATCAGACTATATATCTATCTATTAATCTATCAATGTTTGTGTGTGCGTATATGTGTCTCTGTGTGTCTGTGAGAGTGTGTGTGGAAATATACACAGACATACACACAAACACACACACACACACACCACACACACACACACAAATATATATATATAAATATATATATATATATATATATACATACATATCGCAGACCTCACTTATGGACTCATAGTGGATAAAAGCATTCTTTAATTTCGCGAAAAAGATGCCGTTCGCTCTTCAAAGTATTTCTCTCGCTATCAGTTATTTTTTAATAAGTCCTCCAGCTATTTACCACATCAATATCTGAACGAAGAATGATATTCTATTTATTGTTCACGAGAAGATTCCACTGTTACCTCGTTACTCACGACCTTTCACAGAGGAACTCAAAACTAGGGTGAAATCCTGTGAACTTTCGGCGGCCGTAGCAAACGGTTCTCCTCTGTCAACGACATAAATACGATTTTTTTGTGCACCGCGACTCCTTATGAGGGGTCCTCTCTAGGGAAATAATGCAGTATTCTCTGTTCTAGCACAACATCCAAGCCACGTTGGTGATAAAGATTGTTTTTGTTATTGCTAATGGTGCTGATGTAGCCATTATATATATATATATATATATATATATATATATAAATAGGAAAAAAGCAACAAGAATGGATTAAAATATCGGTACAATTGTTTCGTACGAGGACATCTTTAATAAGCTACAAAAAATGCAGTAAATATAGATGGCTCGTACTCGTCAGCCGAAAAAACATCAGAGATTCCCAAACATCAAAAGGGGTAGATACAAATGAGGGTGTGAGATTAACTGCATTGAAGAACGTTATAGTTCATAGTGAATTGTTAATCAAGTAACTTGATTAACAACTTGATCTCCAGGAATCGAACGTTCTTCAATGCAGTTAATCTCACACCCTCACACCATCTGTATTTACTGCATTTTTTGTAGCTTATTAAAGATGTCCTCGTACGAAACAATTGTACCGATATTTTAATCCATTCTTGTTGCTTTTTTCCTATTTGTAATCACCCCACTTGTCGTATGGTTAACACCATATAGATTTCCGGTGCATCCTAGTTAAGGACCATATTCATGTGAATTCATTAGAATTCACTTGAATCTCAATTACCTAAACCGTATATATATATATATATATATATATATATATATATACATATATATATATAGTTAATCCAACAAGAAAACACAGAAAAAAAGAGAAAAAAAAGAGAAAAAAACACAGCAACGCAGGACGTGGAACAATTAAAGTATTATTGACGCTCAGGAAAGAAGGGAAGGAGGGTTTAACGTTTCGAGCGGAGCTCTTCGTCGGAAACAAGGAGAAGGAAAGATCCCAAGGAGAGAAGACAGAGGAGAAAATATTTGAGCTGGTGGTGCTCAAGAGATCACATATATATATAGGTTGGAAAAATGTTGCAAATCAATTTTTTATATATAATACATGGAGGTGGAAATAAAACAAGTAAATCTAAGATATTTCAATTAAAGAAGGAATTTAATAAAAATTATTTGTAAAATTATATAAAGAAAATATTACTGGTTTCGGTAATGAACATCATTTTATCAGATATCAGTACAAATTTATAAAAATTTCAAGTAAAAATAATTTATCTTCTGTTGGGGTGTCAAAAACGTGTTTGGAATTTTTTCGTTGAAGTCTTTTTCCCTTGTAGCACTTGGTATAGAGTTCGAAGTGTTGAAGAGTAAGAGGTGTAGTTGTCTATTATCGAAAAGAAATTTTTGTGGTTTCCAACTAAGGGATTGGCTTAAAAGCATTTATTGAATGGGTTTTATGTCCACCAGTGTGTGTGTGCTTGTGTGTGCGTTTGTGCGTTTGTATGTGTATGTGTGTGTGTGTATGTATGTATGTATGTATGTATACTCTTTACTCTTTTACTCTTTTACTTGTTTCAGCCATTTGACTGCGGCCATGCTGGAGCACCGCCTTTAATCGAGCAACTCGACCCTGGGACTTATTCTTTGTAAGCCCAGTACTTATTCTATCGGTCTCCTTTGCCGAACCGCTAAGATACGGGGACGTAAACACACCAGCATCGGTTGTCAAGCAATGCTAGGGGGACAAATACAGACACACAAACATACATGCACACACATATATATATATATATATATACATATATACGACGGGCTTCTTTCAGTTTCCGTCTACCAAATCCACTCACAAGGCTTTAGTAGAAGACACTTTTCCAAGGTGCCACGCAGTGGGACTGAACCCGGAACCATGTGGTTGGTAAGTAAGCTACTTACCACACAGCCACTCCTGCGCCTATATATGTGTGTATGTATAAACAAACTTTTATGTCAAGAGTTACTAATAACTTGCAGTGTGTATTATTTGTTAAGTGCTATAAATCTCCTCCAGAAACCTCTGTAGTTATTACTTATATTCTGTAATTATTACTTATATTCTGTAGTTATTACTTATATTCTGTAGTTATTACTTATATTCTGTCATTTGAAACTCAACGAGATGGCAGAACCGTTAGCACGCCGGGAAAAATGCTTAGCAGCATTTCGTCCCTCTTTCCGTTCTGAGTTCAAATTCCGCCGAGGTCGACTTTGCCTTTCATCCTTTAGGGGTCGATAAATTAAGTACCAGTTACGCACTGGGATCGATGTAGTCGACTTAATCTCTTTGTCTGTCCTTGTTTGTCCCCTCTATGTTTAGCCCCTTGTGGGCAATAAAGAAATAAGAAATGTTAGCACGCCGGGCAAAATTATTAACAGCATTTCGTCCCACTTTCTGTTGTGAGTTCAAATTCCGCCGAGGTCGATTTTGCCTTTCATCCTTTCGTGATCGATAAATTAAGTACCAGTTGCGTACTGGGGGCGATCTAATCGACTGGCGTCCTTCCCCCATAATTTCGGGCCTTGCGTCTCGAGTAGAAAAGAGTATATAGAATTACAATTACTCCATTGTCAAACACACCGAAGCCAAATTATGTCATGCAAATATCTTAGCTGCATAACTAAGACCTATGTGCGCATGCGTTTGCGTATCTGTGATTTTTTGTTTTGTCTTGTATCTTCTGTTTTTTTTTTTTGTGTATGTGTATTTGAGATTTATGTGTGCATGTCTGTGACACTGACTTTGCCCTGGTGCCGAATATGTTGAGATATTTTGTATTACACTTATATGACTTACAACAATTTATAGTAAGGAATTAATTCTGTACGTAATTATATTTACATATATTCTTAGTGTAACACATATGAATCTCTAATCTGAATTTTGCGGGTTTCTACGATGTTCAAAACTTTCGCAAACCAAATTTAGTCATAATTTTCTTTTTTATTTTATTTTGGAACTGAAGGAAATTATATTAATATAATTTTCCGTTATAATATATTTTCCAGTAACTCTAATTTGATACCAACGCTTTAAACGGATGTGGAAGTACATGTCCTAGGGGTTAGAGCAGCGGGTTTGAATCTCAGACCGGGCGATGTATGTCTTTATGAGCGAAACACAGCAGAAGGTAACGGCTCCGGTAGAAGATAATGGCGAATGTCTGCTGGCTCTTTCGCCACAACTTTTTCTCACTCTTTCTCACTATATTACAATGGGATGAGGGAATGTGTGGAAAGAAAACATCTCATTTGACATAACCAGTCATAATGATGGCTTCCATTACATGGATCATGAAAATTTACACAGACAGTCTTTTATTGTTACAGGTGTTCGGTTCATCTTAGTTTCGTGACAGCAGAGCGTGTACTCCAAGTACAGCTGCAGCTTGTGATAAGAAAACAATACTGGTCCTGAAGAGATTTCAAAATCTCGGTTAGATAGTTGTGAGCATCGTTAACGTCGATAATGATATGGACTTTTACCATTTAGATTGCATTCGTCTCTGTTGAATTGTAATTCTATTAAGGCGCACAAAGGCGGTGAGCTGACGGGACTGTTACCATGCGGCGAGCTGGCAGAATCGTTAACACTCCGGGTGAAATGCTTAGCAGTATTTCGTCTGCCTATACGTTCTGAGTTCAAATTCCTCCGAGGTCGACTTTGCCTTTCATCCTTTCGGGGTCGATAAATTAAGAACCGGTAAACCACTGGGGCCGATGTAATCGACTTAATCCCATTGTCTGTCCTTGTTTGTCCCCTCTATGTTTAGCCCCTTGTGGGCAATAAAGAAATAAGAATTGTTACCATGCCGGACAAAATGTTTAGGCTCTTTACTTTCTGGATTCAAATGCTTCTGATGTCGACTTTGCCTTTCAACCTTTCGGGGTCGATAAAATAAGTAGGAGTTTTGCTTTAACTTATTCCTCCCTTAAGAATTGGTAGCCTTCTAAAATTAGAAAGAATTGCTCTACATGGTCATTTTGAGGAACAACGATATAAGTTTTACCAGTTTACTCATGGTTTCTATAATTCTCTGAGGGTTTGTTAACATAGGCGTAGGAGTGGCTGTGTGGTAAGTAGCTTGCTTACCAACCACACAGTTCCGGGTTCAGTCCCACTGCGTGGCACCTTGGGCAAGTGTCTTCTACTATAGCCTCGGGCCGACCAAAGACTTGTGAGTGGATTTGGTAGACGGAAACTGAAAGAAGCCCGTCGTATATATATAAACATATATGTGTGTGTGTGTGTGTGCGTGTGTGTTTGTGTGTCTGCGTTTGTCTCCCCAACATCGCTTGACAACCGATGCTGGTGTGTTTACGGCCCCGTTACTTAGCGGTTCGGCAAAAGAGACCGATAGGTTAAGTACTAGGCTTACAAAGAATAAGTCCTGGGGTCGATTTGCTCGACTAAAAAGGCGGTGCCCCAGCATGGCCGCAGTCAAATGAAACAAGTATAAATAAAAGTAAAGTATCCACCATCATTTCTGTAGATTGTTCCGCACTTATTTTTTTGGATATTTTATTATCTCCAGTCTCTGTGTCAATTGTTAACTGACCACTGCGTTCAACTGAAGTTATGCATTTCAAATTGTGGTGCTAGGAAATCGCTTATCCAGGTAAAAACAGGTAGTTTTTTCCTTGCGTGTCGAAATGTAGATATCTTTCGAAAACGTTCTCAACTCATCTGTAACTGTACCGTTTCGGATGACTGGCGGAGTTTGCTTCAAATCACCAAATAATAGGAAGGAAGCACTCCGTCGGTTACGACGATGAGGGTTCCGGTTGATCCGATCAACGGAACAGCCTGCTCGTGAAATTAACGTGTAAGTGGCTGAGCACTCCACAGACACGTGCACCCTTAACGTAGTTCTCGGGGATATTCAGCGTGACACAGAGAGTGACAAGGCCGGCCCTTTGAAATACAGGTACAACAGAAACAGGAAGTAAGAGTGAAAGAAAGTTGTGGTGAAAGAGTACAGCAGGGATCACCACCATCCCCTGCCGGAGCCTCGTGGAGCTTTAGGTGTTTTCGCTCAATAAACACTCACAACGCCCGGTCTGGGAATCGAAACCGCGATCCTATGACCGCGAGTCCGCTGCCTAAACCACTGGGCCATTGCGCCTCCACGCACCAAATAATAAGACTGTGCATGTTAGTTTTACTGGTATAATAATAGAATGTGCGATGTGAACCTCATATTTCAGCCTGTAAAATATTGGCCATTCATCTCAGATTTCCGACTTGGCTTGCTTCAAAGCCTCTGCTAATAATGAAAATTAGAACTGTCATTTTGTGCATGGTTAACTGGCATCTTAAAGACAAATAGATTTACTAGTTTTGTACAACATGACAAGCTCGAGATTGCTACAAATCAAGGGGAGACCGGTGTTAACAGGCACCGGAACGGCTGTAGGACATGTATTGCATGCAAGCGCTCTCTGCGATTTGGTTACATTATTAAAAACAAAACACCTCTTTTAACAAAAACTATATCATCAAAAGTTGTGGAGGCGCAATGGCCCAGTGGTTAGGGCAGCGGACTCGCGGTCATAGGATCGCGGTTTCGATTCCCAGACCGGGCGTTGTGAGTGTTTATTGAGCGAAATCACCTGAAAGCTCCACGAGGCTCCGGCAGGGGATGCTGGTGATCCCTGCTGTACTCTTCCACCACGACTTTCTCTCACTCTTACTTCCTGTTTCTGTTGTACCTGTATTTCAAGGGGCCGGCCTTGTCACTCTCTGTGTCACGCTGAATATCCCCGAGAACTACGTTAAGAGTACACGTGTCTTTGGAGTGCTCAGCCACTTACACGTTAATTTCACGAGCAGGCTGTTCCGTTGATTCGGATCAACCGGAACCCTCGTCGTCGTAACCGACAGAGTTCTTCCATCCATCCATCATCAAAAGTTTATTAACCAGTTTCAAATAACAAATATCTAAATCTGGTTGTCAGTATATATAACAGCATATAAAATTTTACAGTATACAACCATTCTATCGCCCCACCACCGTACATGTCTCTACGAGAGATTTAGAAATTTAGTATTTCTGATTTTGATAATCAGTGAATAGACTTCACTGAAATTTAGATATATACATTACGAGTCGAGACAGATATCGTCAGCTGACCGGTGTCTGCTACTCTAGGCCGACTAAGGACAATCATCCTGAAACACGCGTCCCTAGATGCAACCCCGGGCGGCTGAGGGTGTTAGAAATTTAGTATTTCTGATATTTATGACTGATTTAGCGAAATTTTAAAGTGTATATCAAAAATTAATACAAACATTTGGAATTAAATAATAAGAGTAAACGTGATAACGATTAGTAACACAAGTACCAGGCTACAATTTTGGGCCAGATAAAAAGGGTCCCTGTAGATTAAAATTTTAAATCGATCTCGTTAATCAACACCCTCAGGGTCGTTTGATAAGAAGTTGCTTCTCAACTTAATGGTTCTGGGTCCCTGTTGATTAAAATCTTAAATCAATCTCATTAATCAACGATATCAACAAAGGATTGTGTACAGGGTCGAGTGGCAAGTAGTTTACTTCTTAAACACATGGCTCTGGGTTCAGTCCCACTGCGTGGAATCTTGAGCGAGTGCCTTCTACTATAACCACGGGCAGACCAAAGCCTTATGAGCGGATTTGGTAGACGGAAACTGAAAGAATCCTGTTCTATTTATATATATATATATATATATATATATATATATATATATATATATGTATGTATGTATGTATGTATGTATGTATATGTGTGTGTGTATGTGTGTGTGCGTGTGTGTGTGTGGTTGTTTGTGTGTGTATGTATACCTTTGTGTCAATTTTGTCCCCCACCACCGATTGGAAACCGGTGATGGTGTGTTTACGTCTCCATAACCTAGCGGTTCGACAAATGAGACCGATAGATTAAGTACCAGGCTTCAAAATAAATACAGGGGTCGATTTCTTCGACTAAAATTCCTCAAGGCGGTGCCCCAGCATGGTCGCAGTCTAAAGACCGAAGCAAGTATAAGTGGAAAAGCGTAAAATTAATTTTATATTTCTTTCTTCTTGAATTTATATATATCCGATAGCTGTTATATACCCGTGTCCATCCATTCTACCGTACTTGCTCTGTGTAAATATTTATATGATATTTATCTTCTTGAACAGAAATGCTGTAAGGGATAATGTAAACAGCTGGCGAATCAAAATCTCAATTTGGTTTCGATTTTTCGTTGATAGAAATCGACTTCATTTTTATCACAAGAACGTCAAAATATTTCTCTTCATCGTCTCTCACTCTTTCTCTGTCTTTCTCTTTCTCTGTAAAATATAAGAATTTTGGATAGTTCAAATTAATCGATATTTATATTTAATAGTTGCGGAAATTGTATTGACAGTACAGTATTGGAGTAGATGGAAATGGTGACACACCTCGTTAACTTATTCCTCACGGGAATAACTAGCTGTAACTTAGTCGGATCACTTTATCAAATATACAATTTCATAAAACAAAACAAATCGTTCTTTTTTTCTTTTTTCTTTTTTATATACTCAAAAGAAATCGATGGTACGGGAAATATATTTTACATGCCTGATATTCTCTTAAACTGATCCGTAATTCAATCTCCCGAAGAACTAGCAAGCCATTTTGCCTTTCAGAATGCTATAAAAAGTTACCCTCGTTCGTTCCCTTCACCGTATCATTCCTTCGCTTCTAGTTTCCCGGAAATTTTCATCTCATCTGATTCAACATAAATGTTTTTACTAGCCATTACGGCTATCATTTTTCCCTTTCTTGTTTTTCATCTTTGCCTATGAAACTTGTCTTCAAAGATATATTCATTTTCTCATCATCGTCTTAAAAAAAAAAATTAAATGGCAGGACACTAAACGTAATGGCTATATGTCACTCTGCGTATTTTTGCTAGTCACTGATCGTTCCTATCTATTACCAGTGCCATAGTATATATAATAAAGATTTTGGATATTATATAAATCAATGATACCATCAGTCACGTGTTTTATGCTTTCCTATCAGTCGATTCCTTGGATCGAAATTAATGCTTATATTTCATTCATACCATCAGGTTATCTTGGTTCCTGTCGAAAGAAAGCAATATATATTTTAGGATGAGGTTTAGACTGACGTTTAATGCTTAATTAAACATTTCTTGCATGTTTAAGAACGTTCTAGATAGGAAAATGGATGAAGTTGTTGCATTTTTATATTTCCCCACGAAGTATTATTGATGGAAGTGATGGAGAATAGCTAAAGTAGTTTTTATCAGGAATAGAAACTACGTCGTAAACATAGCTCTCTTGGGACGTGTTCTTCGGATTTTTTTGATTTTTTTGCGCCCTTTTCAAGCCTAGCCAGGCTCGTGGACCCAGTTTCCCGGTTTCTATGGCGTATGTGTTCCCCCCAGCTGGACGGAACGCCAATCCATCCATTACATTTTTAATCAACCAAATAGGAACCATTTTGTTGCACAATGCGTCTCCATCTTTCCTTTCACTTCAAAATACCGTCTTCCCAGAATTGAGGTGGTTTCATGGCAAAGAATTCGTCATAATGACGATGCTGAAAACCATCCGTTTGTCTGTCCTTGTTTGTCCCCCCTGTGTTTAGCCCCTTGTGAGTAGTAAAGAAATAGGTATTTCGTCTGCCGTTACGTTCTGAGTTCAAATTCCGCCGACGTCGACTTTGCCTTTCATCCTTTCGGGGTTGATAAATTAAGTACCAGTCACACACTGGGGTCTATATAATCGACTTAATCCGTTTGTCTGTCCTTGTTTGTCCCCTCTGTGTTTAGCCCCTTGTGGGTAGTAAAGAAATAGGTATTTCGTCTGCCGTTACGTTCTGAGTTCAAATTCCGCCGAGGTCGACTTTGCCTTTCATCCTTTCGGGGTCGATAAGTTAAGTACCAGTCACACACTGGGGTCTATATAATCGACTTAATCCGTTTGTCTTTCCTTGTTTGTCCCCTCTGTGTTTAGCCCCTTGTGGGTAGTAAAGAAATAGGTATTTCGTCTACCGCTACGTTCTGAGTTCAAATTCCGCCGAGGTCGACTTTGCCTTTCATCCTTTCGGGGTCGATAAATAAAGTACCAGTTAC
The DNA here is from genome assembly GCF_006345805.1 of Octopus sinensis. NCBI lineage: Eukaryota > Metazoa > Mollusca > Cephalopoda > Octopoda > Octopodidae > Octopus > Octopus sinensis. The sequence goes on from NW_021834545.1 coordinate 25,454, forward strand.
GCACTTGGGTCTATATAATCGACTTAATCCGTTTGTCTGTCCTTGTTTGTCCCCTCTATGTTTAGCCCCTTGTGGGCAGTAAAGAAATAGGTACAATATTATTGCCTGGTATTGCCAGGTATTGCATGGTATTTCGGGAACTTCCGGATTTCTAGAAACCGGATAAGAGGACCGATATTGTACTCATATTTCATTATTAAGTGTGTCGTTTGTCAAACATTTTTAGATTCGACTTGTAAATATTTTTTCGCTTTCATTTTGCATCCATTTGTGAGTGTATGAAAATTTTATTTACAAGAAAGCAAGATTATAAAATTACATCACAGTTTTACGAGACAATTTACATATTCAAACACATTAGAAAAGTCTCTTTATTCTTTTATCGATGTCTTTATTATTATTATTATTATTATTATTATTATTATTATTATTATTATTATTATTATTATTATTATTATTTGTATTATTATAATTATTTTTTTATTATTATAATTATTATTATTATTATTATTATTATTATTATTATTATTATTATTTGTATTATTATAATTATTTTTTTATTATTATAATTATTATTATTATTATTATTATTATTATTATTATTATTATTATCATCATTATTATTGATATTATTTGTCTGCATTATACACATACGTATAGAAGCAGCACGCCATCATGTGCACACAATAACACCCACACAGAAAAATACACATATAGCTTAGAGACATACATACACACAACACAGACACAAGCACAAAAATATGCGTATATATACATATATATATATATACATACATACATACATACATACATAGACACATATGTATTGATAATATGTGCATATGTATATACATGTATATAATATATATTTATATGCACACACAAATACATATAATTATTAGTATACGTGTGCTTTCTTTTTATAAAAGAATAAAAAAAGAATGAATAATACTCATAACTGAACAATACACATATGTAGAGTTGAATTATTATAAATATATATTAAAAGATCAGAAGCTACATCCAACAAAACTTCAAAGTAAATGCCACCAGCATATATTGAGTGTGTGTCTAAAAGCCAATGTATATATATGCGTGTGTATGTGTGTAAGTATGTATATATGTATGATTGCATGTATGTATGCTTACATATATACGCTATGTTGGCATATAAACATTACTACATATATATATATATATATATATATATATATATATATATATATATGTATATATATATATAAAAAAAGCGACGATGTTTTTGCTGTCGTGAAACGACAGCTTTACCATTGCTCGACAAATGTTTTCCAACATATGCATGCGAATCTTGTATCATCAAGGAAAGGAAGTAACATGTTAAGGCGAGTGGGGGGGGTAACGAATCCGCTGCCTGTGTAGAGTAAGTCAAAGAGGAATCAAGAACGGAAGAATTCAAAGATTGATAACTGCAATGGAGTAATAATTCCTCGTATTCGCTCATACAACCTCTTTTTCCTATGCATATAACACACTAAACCACGCTCTCTCCCTCTCTCTCTCTCTCTTTCTCACTCATTCACCCTCTCTCTCACTTACTCTCTCTCTCTCTTTCGCTGTCTCTCTTGTACTTCCACTTTCACTTTCACAAACTCACGCATATACGTACGCGCATACACACTCACATGTACACACACACACATACACACACGTGATTCTCAGTCACATCATATTTCCTACTCGACAGTTTTAATACCGGAATATTGTCATTTTTAAATTCCTTATTTCAGAATTGTATCGACGAAAATTTTATATGCAACTAGCAGTATCGCCCGGCGTTGCTCGGGTTTGTAAAGGAAATAACTATATAAGCATTTTTAGAGAGTTATAGCCAAAAAATAGCAAAAAAAAATGTATTAAAAATGGAAAACAAATTATGGTAATTTTTTTTTTAAATCGTTGACTCATCGTAGACATTTTTAGAGAGTTACTTCCTTTATATAATAGCGAAAAAATGCATTAAAATGGAAAAAAATTATGGTAAATTATTTTTAAAATCGTAGGCTCATCGTAGACGCGCGCTAATACCCAGAAGGGCTCGATATGAATCACGACTATAAGATACCCGCTTTTGGTTACACTGCACCGCAAAATGTGGGAGTAGTTAGGAATCTAAATCGTAGGAGACAGACACACAACTTGACTTTAATATATAAAGATTACAAACATAATGTTTGATAGAACAATATTTATTCTTCGAATACTTCATATAAAAAGTTGCTCGTATATGTATGTATATGCGTATGTGTTTATCTATTGTTATACTACGCAATGAAACACATATATAGGTCTTTGTATCCATTAGTATGTATTGCGATGGGAATACACTAATGTGTTTTACGCCAGTAATACACATTACTATGTATTACAATACATCTGTAGATAGATAGACAGACAGACAGACAGACAGATAGATAGATAGATAGATAGATAGATAGATAGATAGACAGACAGACAGACAGACAGACAGACAGACAGACAGATAAATAGTTTTTAAATCTTTGTAAATCTCACGAAATGACATGGATAAACATACACACTGCAGAATTTCAGGCGTGTGATGCACTTGTGTGCCGCACTTGTGTGCATTTATACAACGATATATAGTAAAGTATTTGTGTTGCGCCAATTAGCTATCTTGGACGCAATTTACCAACATTCACAAAAGCAAGTCTAATTTAATAGAATTAACACTTAAAGATGTCCTTACGTGAGTTATGTTCTCTTGTCCGTGATCTTGTACCTCACTTCATACCATCAAACAACGTTTGAAGTCCCGTAAATTTTCGTGTAACTTCAAGTAACCTTATCCAGCAATTAGAGACATTACCAACATTTTCAAGGAGAAAGCTTTAAGTTTACGATTTTTTCCGCATGAAACCAATGGTAGCAATGTTAATTCAGAAGTAACGAATTCATTTAGCCACCAGATTCCCTTTCCAGTAAATGCACATACACATAAGTGCATACATACAACCACCCATAACTACATATATACGCTTTATGCAGGCATACATGTATCTGTGTATCTAGGTATGGTTGTAAGTATATATAAATACGAGCAAAACGCCCCCCTACACAATGGACGGTGCTGAGTTGTCAAACATTTAAACCAAAGTTTCTCAAAACAACTTGTCCGACCGTCCCATAGGCCTCCCCTTTGAGAAACACTGATTTAACCTAATTTGAGACACCAGCAAAAGAAGAAATAAAGGTAGACTTTTTTCTATTCCAAAGAAAAACGATTTTATTCACTTTATCGATCGCATTCTCCCCTGGAATCGATTTTTGTAATTTTTTCAAGACTTATACACGCCCTGATACCGTCGGTATCTACATATCAAATTTGAGCGCAATCGGATGGAGGATGCCCGAGATCCTAGAAGACACACACACACACACACAGACAGAACGGATTTTATATAATAGATAAGTATTTTTGATGCTTCTTTTTTTCTTTATTCTTAAATTTTCTACCGCAAAAAATTTTAACTTCAGAAACCATTTCCCTTACGAGACTCGAAGGCCGCTTCAAAAAGTATTTAAAAATCCAATGTTGGATAGCAACAGTTTATCAAATTTTCGATCAAGAAGACAAATCTAGAAAATTTTTTAAGCCGACCGATAGTTAGCTCAGAATATCGTTCCGGAATCCATTTTTTTCCCCCTTTTTTTACGTAATTGCTAAGTCACTTGAATAAAAAAAAACATTACAGTGAACCAACTAGTTTCCCAAAGTATAAATTTCAAATTTATGAGTTATCTTGGAGCATTTTCATTAATTAGATTTTAACGGAACAGAAATTCGCAAATAATGCAGTTAAATAAAATGGAGTCTTTTATTGTTTCTCATTTTTCTTTAAACTAAAAGAAACAACCTAAAAAATATGGTGGTATTTAGAAAATGAAGTGTTTTTTGGAAACCCCAAAACCCCCTGTAGAACATCAAAAATATTTTATTAGCTACAACGGCTTCTCAAACTTCCCACCAATCAGGTGACTCAACATATTTCTGAGTTGTTCCCAAGCAGAGGTTTGTCGTATGATTTAGTTCCACCCATATAGAATTTTTACAAAAATCTTTAAGGATGTACTTTTTGTAACAGGAAATTAAAGGATTTTATAATTTGTTAGCAGAGACATAGTTGTATGCATAATAAACTCGCTTTTCAGCCATGCAGTATTTCGCCTGTCTTTACGTTCTGAGTTCAAATTCCGCCGAGGTCGACTTTGCCATTCATCCTTTCAGAATCGATATTTTAAGTACCAGTTGTGTACTGGGGTCGATCTAATCGACTGGCTCCCTCAGCAATAATTTCGGCGAGGAGACAAGTCGATTGCATTGTCCCCCAGTATTCAACTGGTACTTATTTTATCGATGCCGATAGGATGAAACGTAAATTTGACCTTGACGAAATTTGAACTCAGAATCCGAAGACGGCTTAAATGCCGGTAAGCATTTTGCCCGGTGTGCTGACTCTGCCAGCTCACCGCTTTTCTTTCAGGGAAAAATTTTTTTTCTACTCTGAGCAAGAGGCCCGAAATTTTGGAGAGGGGGCCAATCGTTTAGATCGACCCCAGTACGCAACTGCTACTTATTTTATCGACTCCGAGGGATGAAAGGCAAAGTCGAGCTTGGTGGAATTTGAACTCAGAATGTAGCGGCAGACGAAATATCTATTTCTTTACTACCCACAAGGGGCTAAACACAGAGAGGACAAACAAGGACAGAAAAACGGCTTAAGTCGATTATATCGACCCCAGTGCGTAACTGGTACTTATTTAATCGACCCCGAAAGGATGAAAGGCAAAGTCGACCTCGGCAGAATTTAAACTCAGAACGTAACGGCAGACGAAATACCTATTTCTTTACTACCACAAGGGGCTAAACACCGAGAGGACAAACAAGGACAGACGAGCGGATTAGGTCGATTATATCGACTCCAGTGCGTAACCGGTACTTATTTAATCGACCCCGAAAATATGAAATGCAAAGTCGACCTCGGCGGAATTTGAACTCAGAACGTAACGGCAGACGAAATCCCGTTAAGCGTTTCGCCCGGCGTGCTAACGATTCTGCCTGCTCGCAGCCTTTTTTTTCTATTACCTAATCAACCAAACAGTGCTGGTATCACTAAAAACCTTAAATCAATGCTTACAACGTTGTACATGGTGTTACGAGAGACTTGATAAAAGTACATACACTCCCATACCATTATTCACGAAAACACAGAGAAAATAATGGGGTGTTGGCAGTTTCATTATGTAGTTTATATTCCATTATCTTCTACGTTAAGTAAACCATCTGTTTGTATAACATTATTTCTGTTTAACCTTTAACTGTTCATAGACATTTGCTTCGACTGAACAATCTTTTTATCAGTAGCTCTTTAGGCTAAAATGAACCTGACGAGATTCTAAAGGGAAACATATATGATATAAGAATAACTTTTGTTTTCTGTATATTCTAGAGGAACACAAGAACTTTTGTGATGGGAAATTTTTTTAAAAAAATGCGTTACCTTTTATATAAAACGTTATTGAATCATCGGAAAATATCTTTATTACGGGCAATTTATTTAATGATCTAATAGGTTATAGAAATCTGGGAGCAGTGAATAGAAATAATACCAACTTTTAGATAAAGAATCAAAGCTCGTATCCAAATAAATACAGACTTGAATATATCACACTATAAAGAAAGGTTTTGATGTTGAATTGCAGATAAAGCTTTTGGAGAGGAGAATGAGGCTGGCTTCTGAATCGAAAACACGTTGATAGCTTCCTTTTATTACCCAGTTCTAACCATATATGTAATAGCAAACTGCGAAGTAGTTAGTCGCAAAGTAGTGAATGAATTAAGATTGTTTCAGAGTCTATATATTAGATTTTGTGGAGCTAAACTCCATGTCAGCTGTGATCCAGGAGGCCTACGATCGAAAGTCTGCCATATTTTGTGGGAAAAGGTGTATCCAATGTTGCATTATATTTCTTTACTACCCACAAGGGGCTAAACAAAGAGGGGACAAACACGGACAGACAAACGGATTAAGTCGATTATATCGACCCCAGTACGTAACTGGTACTTATTTAATCGACCCCGAAAGGATGAAAAGCAAAGTCAACCTCGGCGGAATTTGAACTCAGAATGTAGCAGCAGACGAAATACCTATTTCTTTACTACCCACAAGGGGCTAAAAATAGAGGGGACAAACAAGGACAGAAAAACGGATTAAGTCGATTACATCAACCCCAGTGCGTAACTGGTACTTATTTAATCGACCCCGAAAGGATGAAAGGCAAAATCGACCTTGGCGGAATTTGAACTCAGAACGTAAGGGCAGACAAAATACGGTTACGCATTTCGCCCGGCGTACTAACGTTTTTGCCATCTCGCCTCGCCCAATGTTGCGTTATTGTTCATTTGGACACACTATAGGCGCAGGCGTGGATGTGCGGTAAGTAGCTTGCTTACAAGCCAAATGGTTCCGAGTTCAGTCCCACTGCGTGGCATCTTGGGTAAGTGTACTCTACTATAGCCTCGGGCCGACCAAAGCCTTGTGAGTGGATTTGGTAGACGGAAACTGAAAGAAGCCCGTCGTATATATATGTGAGTGTGTGTGTATGTGTGTGTTTGTGTGTGTCTGTGTTTGTCCCCCCCCCCAACATCACTTGACAACCGATGCTGGTGTGTTTACGTCCCCGTACCTTAGCGGTTCGGCAAAAGAGAAACCGATAGAATAAGTACTAGGCTTACAAAGAATAAGTCCTGGGGTCGATTTGATACACTAAAGGCAGTGCTCCAGCATGGCCACAGTCACATGACTGAAACAAGTAAAAGAGTAAAGAGTAAAGAGAGTTCGTGCCAGTCAAGAGGCCAAACATCTCTGAAAGTTTCATCTGAATCCCTCCAACGGTTCTTGTGATATCCTCTCCGCGGACAAACCAACAAACAAACAAATACGACTGAAAACAATACCTCCGCCCTCGCTAAGGGGGAGGTCATGAATGCCCCCCTGAATGTGTGTGTGTGGTTGTGTGTGTGTATGTGTGTGTGTGTGTATGTGTTTGTGTGTATGTGTGGGTGTGTGTGTGTGTTTGTGTGTGTGTGTGTGTGTGTTTGTGTGTGTGTGTGTTTGTGTGTGTGTGTGTTTGTGTGTGTGTGTGTGTGTGTGGTGTGTGTGTTTGTGTGTGTGTGTGTTTGTGTGTGCTTGTGTGTGTGTGTGTGTGTGTGTGTTTGTGGTGTGTGTGTTTGTGTGTGTTGGTGTGTGTGTGTTGTGTGTGTGTGTTTGTGTGTGTGTGTTTGTGTGGTTGTGTGTGTGGTTTGTGTGTGTGTGTTTTGTGTGCGTGTGTGGTGTTGTGTGTGGGTGTGTTGTGTGTGTTTGTGTGTGTGTTGTGTGTGTTTGTGTGTGTGTGTGTTGTGGTGTTTGTGTGTGTGTGTTTGTGTGTGTTTGTGGTGTGGTGTGTGTGTGCGTGTGTGTTTTGTGTGTTTGTGTGTGTTGTGTGTGTGTGGTGTGTGTGGTTGGTGTGTGTGTGTTGTGTGTTGTTTGGTGTGTGTGTGTGTGTGTGTGTTTGTGTGTGTTTGTGTGTGTGTGTGTGTGTGTGTGTGTGTGTTGTGTGTGTGTTGGTTGTGTGTGTTTGTGTGGTGTGGTGTGTGTGTTTGTGTGTGTGTGTGTTGGTGTGTTTGTGTGTGTGTGTGTGTGGTTGTGTGTGTGTTGGTGTGTGTGTGTTTGTTGTGGGTTGTGTTTGTGTGGTGGTGTGTGTGTGTGTTTTGTGTGCGTGTGTTTGTGTGTGGTGTGTGGGTGTGTGGTTTGTGGGGTGTTTGTGTGTGTGGTGTGTTGTGTGTGTGTGTGGTGTGTGTGTGTGTGTTTGTTGTGTGTGTTTTGTGTGTGTGTGGTTTGTGTGTGTGTGTGTGTGTGTTGTGTGTGTGTGTGTTTGTGTGTGTTGGTGTGTGTTTTTTGTTTGGTGTGTTTGGTGGTGTTTGTGTTGTGTGTGTTGGTGTGTGTGTGTTTGTGTGTGGGGGTTTTGTGTGTGTTGTGTGTGTGTGTGTGTGTGTTTTGTGTGCGTGTGTGTGTTTGTGTGTGTGTGTGTGTGTGTTTGTGTGTGTGTGTTGTGTGTGGTGTGGTGTTTGTGTGTGTTGGTTGTGTTTGTGTGTGTGTGTGTGTGTGTTGTGTGTGTGTTGTGTGCGTTGTGTGTGTTTGTGTGTGTTGTGGTGTGTGTGTTTGTGTGTGTGTGTGTTTGTTTGTGGTGTGTGTGTGTGTGTTGGTGTGTTGGTGTGTGTGTTTGTGTGGTGTGTGTTTTGTGTGCGTGTGTGTGTTTGTGTGTGTGTTTTGTGTGCGTGTGTGTGTTTGTGTTGTGTGTGTTGGTGTGTGTGTGGTGTGTGTGTGTGGTTTGTGTGTGTGTGGTGTGTTTGTGTGTGTTTGTGTGGTGTGTGTTTTGTGGTTGTTGTGTGTGTTGTGGTGTGTGTGGTGTGTGTTTGTGTGGTTTGGTTTGTGTGTGTGTGTGTGTGTTGTGTGTGTTTTGTGTGCGTGTGTTTGTGTGTGTGTGTGTTTGTGTGTGTGTTTGTGTGTGTTTGTGTGTGTGTTTGTGTGTGTGTGTGTGTGTGTGTGTGTGTGTGTGCGCGTGTGTGTGTCAGTGTGTCCGAGTACGATGGGCTTCTTCCAGTTTCCGTCTATGAAATCCACCCACAAGGCTTTCGTCGGGATCTTGCTGTATTCCAGATTAATGAAATTTCGCTATTTCAGGTTTCTGGCTCTCTCTCTTTTTCTCTTTTTACTTGTTTCAGTCATTTGACTGCGGCCATGCTGGTGCACCGCCTTTAATCGAGCAACTCGATCCCGGGACTTATTCTTTGTAAGCCCAGTACTTATTCTATCGGTCTCTTTTTGCCGAACCGCTAAGTTACGGGGACATAAACACACCAGCATCGGTTGTCAAGCAATGCTAGGGAGACAAACACAGACACACAAACATACACGCACATACATATATATATACATATATACGACAGGCTTCTTTCAGTTTCCGTCCACCAAATCCACTCACAAGGCTTTGGTCGGCCCGAGGCTATAGTAGAAGACACTTGCCCAAGGTGCCCCGTAGTGGGACTGAACCCGGAACCATGTGGCTGGTAAACAAGCTACTCACCACACAGCCACTCCTGCACCACTCCTGACAGTCTTTCTGTTTTTTTTAGCAAGACTTAGTCGTTTAGATAAATATTGTTGGAATAAGCACAATTTCTTGGTTCATTCACACACAACCTACAATCCATTCTAATACTTCAGTGCTTGCATACACATACACACACACACATAGACACTCACTCACATACGTGTGCGTGCGCGCGTGCATAGTGACGGCTTTGAAGGCAAGTTATACGCTTACAATTACACAGACCATGCACACGTTGACAGGCATACACACACAAACATAAAAATGCTTATTTGTATGCGTGTATGCATGTATATACATAGTATCACATTGTTTTACTATTCTTACACATTGTTTC
>NW_021834545.1:40000-51287 GCF_006345805.1 Octopus sinensis
GAGAAGACGAAAAGCCCCCGCCGACCTACGTTTCTCTAAAACAATGTTCCTTTTTCTTTAATTTCAAAAAATCGATATGAGGCTTCAAACCTCTTACACAGAGGAGGCACTAAAACCTCTTACAAACTTCTTTCATACATTTAATTTGCCACAAGTAAGCAAGCTACTTACCACACAGCCACTCCTAATCCAGATGATAAAGAGAAAGCAAAAGTTCGTGGCTTAGCGTTTCAGGTGCTACATTCGTGATCGTAACGTCGTCGTTTCGATTCACGGACCAGGCGATGTGTGATGTTCTGGAGCAAAATACGTCATTTCACACTGCCACAGTTCGCTTAGCTGTAAATAGGTTCCAGTAATAATTGAGAAGTTAAACCTGCGACGGATCAGCATTCCACTCAGGGGTGAGTGAGCGTTATAATCTCATTTATTTATACGCCATGGAAACCGAGTGACACTCTGCGTTTATGAGTACTAACCAGCAACGTGGTTCCGGGTTCAGTCCCACTGCGTGGCACCTTGGGCAAGTGTCTTCTACTATAGCCTCGGGCTGACCAAAGCCTTGTGAGTGGATTTGGTAGACGGAAACTGAAGGAAGCCTGTCGTATTATATATATATATATATATATGTTGTGTGTGTGCTAATGTGTCTGTGTTTGTCCCCCCCCACTAACATCGCTTGACAACCGATGCCGGTGTGTTTACGTCCCCGTAACTTAGCGGTTCGGCAAAAGAGAACGATAGAATAAGTACTAGGCTTACAAAGAATAAGTCCTGGGGTCGATTTCTTTGACTAAAGGCGGTGCTCCAGCATGGCCACAGTCGAATGACTGAAACAAGTAAAAGAGTAAAAGCGTAAGAGTAAGAGTAACGGCTGCAATAATAAATCAAATTGTGGTTTGTTAAATGGTAATTCTAAGCACAGAAGTGTAGTTTGTAAGTATGCTATAACATATTCTGTAGAATTGGCATTCAACGAAGTAACAGAAACTTCCAAAATTATATGCGATAAATTATACGAGTAAGATTTCATTTCTGATAAAAAAAAAAAAAATAGAGACATCCTCCCACATAATATGAACGCCATAATAATATTTATGGAATTCAGTATGAAGACATTGGAGAAAGAAATAACAAAATATTATTGTCTCAAAACAAAATTTTTGTAGAGATCACAACCCGAAAAAACGCTATTCAAAATTGTAAGTAGCATTCATAACTCTTACAATGCCTACGATATACCATATGTCACAATACCTAAAAGCAATGTGTAACGTGCTCACACTTCAATAGCAAACGGGATTATCAAAAACTAGCAGTATCGCCCGGTGTTGCTCGGGTTTGTTTCCACCCTTTAGAATTGGAATTTTTGAAAAGTAAAAATTTTGTATTATGTAGCTTGTTATTCTCTTTAAGTGAACATTTTTCTGGTTGAAATACACCGAAAATTGGCGACACAGAAGTCAGAAAATCGTAAAAAATAGGGATTTTCGTAGAAAAAAAGTACCTTTTTGATGTAAATAATTTTTGGTGTTAACATGGTCCGATTTGAAGTTTTTCTTCTACGGAAGGAAGAGCAAGCCTTCTTCTGTCATACTTTCAATTTTGGTCAACTTGCGCCGCAGGGTCTCAGAGGAGATAGTGTTTGTTGAAGGCCACCAAATCTGCCATACACAGACAACTTCAGCTTTATATATAGAGAGATAAAAAAAGCACGTCGAGAATCTATCACCAAAACCTACACACCGAAAAGAGAATTACAATAGACTACATAAATATTTTCAAACTAGACTTGATCTACTCCATCAAATACCTGGGGAACAAAATGTAAATATACAACTCAAACACTTGAAGAATGTTACAAAACTTCAAACCTACATCTAAAACACAAATGATTGTAAATATCATTCCACTCGTAAACATTTCTTATTTCCTTACTGCCCACAAGGGGCTACTCACAGAGGGAGGGGACAAACAAGGACAGACAAACGGATTAAGTCGATTATATCGACCCCAGTGCGTAACTGGTACTTATTTATTCGATCCCGAAAGGATAAAAGGCAAAGTCGACCTCGGCGGAATTTGAACTCAGAACGTAACGGCAGAAGAAATACCTATTTCTATACTACCCCCAAGGGGCTAAACACAGAGGGGACAAACAAGGACAGACAAACGGATTAAGTCGAGTACATCGACCCCAGTGCGTAACTGGTACTTATTTAATCGACCCCGAAAGGATAAAAGGCAAAGTTGACCTCGGTGGAATTTGAACTCAGAACGTAGCGGCAGACGAAATACCTATTTCGCCCGCCGTGCTAACGTTTCTACCTGCTCGCCGCCTCGTATGAGTCAACATTTCTGTTGACTCATACTAAGAGTGTCATTCCCTCAAGTTTGAAATGATTACAGCTGTAAACGCTAGCAAAAATCTCAGCTGAAACATCCTTACCCGAATCAGTGACTCTGGATTTCTATGCTTAGCTTCATATGAAAAGGATTCAACCCATATATACTCCTTAAAAAATAATAAATGCGCCCTTTTAAAGCCTAGCTAGGCTCATGGGCCCGATTTCCCGGTTTCTATGGCGTATGTGTTCCCCAGCTGGACGGGATGCCAGTCCATCGCAGCGTTACTCATTTTTGCCAGCTGAGTGGACTGGAGCAACGTGAAAGGAAGTGTTTTTGCTCAGGAATACAACACGTCGCCCTGTCCAGGAATCGAAACCACAATCTTACGATCATGATGCTGACACCCTAACCATTAACCCACGCGCCTCCACGTACATACTCTTTACCAACTCATAATACAGATTTATACAACTACACTTAACATAATCAATAAAAGATAGCCTCAAGAAGAAGAAAATGCCTCAAACGTACGATTTAAGACCGACAGTATCAGCATTTTATACTTCATGCCTTCAAAATATGAAATTCCTTTTTAAACAAAATGAAGACTGGTTGCTGAACTATGGCGTTCATAGGCGTTTATTCTTACATTCTAAATTTGCCCATTCTGATTAAGGTCAAATATTTGTTATTTAAGTGGTTAAATCATTGTTAGCATACGTAACTATAGACATAATGTGTATGTAGCCAACGTGGAGATGTTGAAACAATTGTCAACCATCAAGTAAAAAAATATCATTCTTTAATCTTCAATTTTTCTTATATACATGTGTGTATGTGTCTGTGAGTGCGTCCGTGTGTACGTGTGTGCATGTGTATGTATATAGACAGATAGATTAGATAGATAGACAGATAGATAGATAGATATATAGATAGATAGATAGATAGATAGATAGATAGATAGATAGATAGATAGATAGATAGATAGTTAGATAGATATATAGACGGACGGACGGACGGACGGACGGACGGACAGACCGACAGACAGACAGACAGACAGACAGACAGACAGATAGATAGATAGATAGATAGATAGATAGATAGATAGATAGATAGATAGATAGATAGATAGATAGATAGATATCTTTACTACCCACAAGGGGCTAAACATAGAGGGGACAAACAAGGACAGACAAAGGGATTAAGTCGATTACATCGACCCAGTGGGAATCCGGTACTTTATTTTTCTACCCCGAGAGGCTGAAAGGCAAACTCGACCTCGGCGGAATTTGAACTCAGAACATAACGACAAACAAAATACCTATTTCTTAACTACCCACAAGGGGCTAAACACAGAGAGGACAAACAAGGACAGACAAACGGATTAAGTCGATTATTTCGACCCCAGTGCGTAACTGGTACTTATTTAATCGACCCCGAAAGGATGAAAGGCAAAGTTGACCTCGGCTGAATTTTAACTCAGAACGTAACGGCAGACGAAATACCGCTATGCATTTCGCCCGGCGTGCTAACGTTTCTATGAAAGCGTTCGGATACAACTGCAACACGTCAGAATATTACCATTTAAGATCACGCTGAGAAAACCATCCATCCCATTCACATACATTCACGAAAACTTTTTCTAACTATCCACAAACACCTCGCTGCAATAAACGCTAACAGAGATTAGATCCCAGGAACAGCTGCTCTGGCGTTCTAACTGAAAAGACTTTCCCTGAAGCCACCAGCAGAGCCTATATGCATACACGAACAGGCTGAATAGAGGGGGAAACCTGAGCAAATCCTGATGGCTACGCTGAGTTAGAAATGTAACTAGGCAGAATATCTGAAGCACTGGATATGCACAATAGATCAGCGGAGCGAATCTAATGCTACGCAACGCAAATGCTTTGAGTTACCGTTTCTTTATATGACAAATAAGATACGAATTTCTGATATTTTTTTCCCTGACTGAACTCCTAACATCCGAAAGGCGTTGGTCTATCGACAATTAGACATTAATTGATTTAGGTATGTTTCTCCATTTTCTCATTTTGTATATATATATATAAATATATATATATATACTCTTTTACACTTTTACTTGTTTCAGTCATTTGACTGTGGCCATGCTGGAGCACCGCCTTTGGTTGAGCAAATTGACCCCGGGACTTATTCTTTGTAAGCCTAGTACTTATTCTATCGGTCTCTTTTGCTGAACCGCTAGTACATGGACATAAATACACCAGCATCGGTTGTCAAGCGATGTTGGGGGACAAACACAGACACACAACACACACACACACACACACACACACACACACACACTATATATATATATATATATATATATATATATATATATATATATATAATATACATACAAGATTCTTTCAGTTTCCGTTTACCAAATCCACTCACAAGGTTTTAGTCAGCCCGAAGCTATAGTAGAAGACACTTGCCCAAGGTGCTACTATTAATATTTATTTTATTTATTTTATTTTTTTTATTTTATCTAGTTTCAGCTCACGAGCTGTGGCCATGCTGGGTCACTGCCATTTGGTGTTGCTACATGATTTTACTTCACGATTGCATTTTAGCAATTGCCATTTGGTGCATGAGAGAGTTCGATGCAGCTTCCCTCATCTGCACCTCCTGCCGTGAAGTTGGTTCATCTGGCACACCTGTCAGGAAGAGATCCAGTTTTATTTTAAAGACATCTGCATCCACCCCATGCAGGTCTGTCAGGTCCTTCCAGGGGATATTGAAGAGCTGTGGGCCTCAGATTACATTAATACATGTAATTTGATTTGTTCTAAAACACGTGGCGTTCCTCGATGTTCAATTATAATAAGGGAGGTAATCTTCTTTTAGATCAAACATGGCACGATCAACGATCAAGAGTTTGAATTTTAAGCCGAAGAAAAAGGGACACCACAAAACAAGAAAGCAGCAACACAGATTATACGTATTTAATTTCTTTGTATTGTTTTGGTTTTATTTTATACTAGCAGTATCGCCCGGCGTTGCTCGGGTTTGTAAGGGAAATAACTATATAAGCATTTTTAGAGAGTTATAGCCAAAAAATAGCAAAAAAATGCATTAAAAATGGAAAAAAATTATGGTAAATTTTTTTTTTAATCGTTGACTCATCGTAGACATTTTTAGAGAGTTACTTCCCTTATATAATAGCGAAAAATGCATTAAAATGGAAAAAATGATGGTAATTTTTTTTTAAATTGTAGACTCATCGTAGACGCGCGCTAATACCAAGAAGGGCTCGATATGAATGACGACTATAAGATACCCGGTTTTGGTTAAACTGCACCGCAAAATGTGGGTGTAGTTAGGAATCTAAATCGGAGTAGACAGACACACAACCTTACTTTTATATATAAAGATTTCCTTGCTTTTTTATAATTTTTGTTTTGCTTTTTCATTACCAAGATCTTAAAAATTCTAGTCATAGGTAATCATGTATAATGCAATTTCATTCTTATCAGAAGTCCTCAGCATGATATAACCGGAGGCAAATAATTTAAACGAAATTAAACATTTTAGGAAGCAAAACAAATTACAGTTTTCAAGAGTCTCATGGAATCTGTGTTTTATATATTTCTTCATTTTTCCTTCGTTTTTCTTCATAGATCGTTCATAGTTCAGCAAACAAAATAAAGCTTCATATTTTGTTATACCAACGGGGTAATGTAATCTTTACAACAATTATTTAGTTTGATTTATGCTAACAGAGTGTGCTTTCGCTTCTGATATTAAATTAAAATTTACAAAAGAATGATATTTACTTTGTTTACATTAAAATTGGATATTAATTGATTATATGGGGAACAGAAAAAAGACGAAATGGCTTGCTATCTGAGCCAGTCCATTTAATTTATATACGCATGAGTATGTAAGTATATGTACGTACATACATACATACATATATACATATATATATATGTATTTATATATGTATGTATATACATATATATATATATATACATACATATATATATATACATACATGCATATATATATATATATATGCGTGTATGTATATCTGTATATATATTATAAAATATTTATTTGTACGTATGTGCTCAGAAACATATGTATATGTATATATACATATATGTAAGTATTTATATACGTATATTCATACATACATATATAAACACTCACACACACACATTTATATATGTATATATATATATATACATGCATACATACATACAAACATACATACATACATACATACATACATACATACATACATACATACATACTTATATATATTTACATTTTTAGATGATATTTTTCAATGTGGCTTTATGTGGCATTTAAAAGATAGAGACTTATTATAAAATAACCAAATATAAAATGAAAATGGAAAAAAACTTTGAAATAATTTTTAGACATTTATAAGAAATGTGAAATAAATAAACGGGGAAATAACTATAATAAACAACATATAAATATAAGAATCTTTATATATATATAAAACTGAGAATGTGTGTCTGTCTGTCTGTCTGTGTGTTTCCTTAAAACTTGAGAACTACACAACCAATTTCATTCAAATTTTACACATGCCCTACTTTGGGTCCGGGGAGTGTCATCGGCAAAACATTTTTTAACTTTTTGCCTAGCGCGAGCCCACAGCAACATCAGATCTTCACTACGATTCCCTAAAACTTGGGAACTACACAACCATTTTTCCATCAATTTTACACATGCCCTACTTTGGGTCCGGGGAGTGTCATCGGCAAAACATTTTTTTAACTTTTTGCCTAGCGCGAGCCCACAGCAACATCAGATCTTCACTACGATTCCCTAAAACTTGGGAACTACACAACCAATTCCATTCAAATTTTACACATGCCCTACTTTGGGTCCGGGGAATGTCATCGGCAAAACATTTTTTTAACTTTTTGCCTAGCGCGAGCCCACAGCAACATCAGATCTTCACTACGATTCCCTAAAACTTGGGAACTACACAACCAATTCCATTCAAATTTTACACATGCCTTACTTAAGGTCCATGTAGTTTCATGGGCAAAAAAATGTTCACTTCTTGCCTAGAGCGAGCCCATAGCATATCATATCTTCTCCACTATTTCAGTATTACGTGTTAAAAGTGAAACAAAAATTTTCTCTATTTTATGTCAGATGCTTTCACTTTAACATAAAATAATAATAACAATTGAATTATATGTAGTAAGTAATAATTAAATCAACTAAAGTATAATATAATCGTAACATAACAAAAATAAAATAGCAATTGGTATAAAATTGCATCAATGATTTGAACTTGAATAAGTGGTTTCACATGAATGGGAATAAATTAAAAATAAAATTAGCGTGCAGAAATGGAATAGTGCAAATGGATAATAAAAAATTAAATTAAAGAAAAGACTATTGTCTATAAAGTATACAATGTAGAGAAAAAAGATTTGAACACATGGAGGAAAGCACAATCGAAAAGTGTCTCGGTGCGACTATGAAAGATATCTAACCAGAGGCGGTAAATTCGCCACAATTGAAGCAAGGTTCGAGTCAACGGAGCGAGCAAGGGAATACTCGACTCGAACCTTGCAAAGTGGAAATATTTTATTCTCACCATTATATCTGGGAGGTAGGACGTCCTGGAAAAAATTTTAAATGCCCCCCCCCCCCCGAAGTAGAGGTAGGCTGGATTGTAGCCACACTTCTATACAAAAGGGAGGACAAGATGCAATTGATCGAAATTACAAGAGACGGGCTAATAATTCCAGTCTGTTACATATTTTGAGTATTGTTATCACTAGCGATATCAAGATATAATTTTGTATTTTATGTGTAGATGTATATATATATAGATGTACATGTAATATGTACACATATATATACACATATATACATGCACTAGCACTATGACCCGGCAACGACGAGTCTTTAATGCTAGTATGAAATATGAGCGTGCTTCAGTTGTAAGGAAACTGCTCAGCGGTGGTTGATATGATATCTCAGCCATTGCTATTTTAACTCAGGCAGTTGCAGTTGTGTGTGAGGCATCTAAGCTACCTAAGCTATATTTGTAACGAGAAGGCGGCGAGCTGGCAGAACTGTTAGCACGCCAGGCGAAATGCGTAGCCGTATTTCGTCCGCCGCTACGTTCTGAGTTCAAATTCCGCCGTGTCGACTTTGCCTTTCATTCTTTCGGGGTCGATAAATTAAGTACCAGTTACGCACTGGGGTCGACGTACTCGACTTAATACCGATGTCTGTCTTTGTTTGTCCCCTCTATGTTTAGCCCCTTGTGGGTAGTAAAGAAATATGTATTTCGTCTGCCGTTATGTTCTGAGTTCAAATGCCGCGTAGGTCGACTTTGCCTTTCATCCTTTCGTTGGAGTCGATTAAATTAAGTACCAGTTACGCACTGGGGTCGATGTAATCGACTTAATTCGTTTGTCTGTCCTTGTTTCTCCCCTCTGTGAGTAGCCCCTTGTGGGTAATAAAGAAATAGGTATTTCGTCTGCCGTTATGTTCAAATGCCGCCGAGGTCGACTTTGCCTTTCATCCTTTCGGAGTCGATTAAATTAAGTACCAATTCATTTGTCTGTCCTTGTTTGTCCCATCTATGTTTAACCCCTTGTGGGTAATAAAGAAATAAATATTTGTAACGAGAGAGATCAGTGGTTCTAATGATTAGCTCAACGGAATTTGAAGTCAAATCGTAAATCCAGTTGTACTGCCGCTAAGCACTTAGCTCGATCTACTAACGGTTCTGCTAATTTGTTGGGGTTTTTCCTCAGTGTTATTAGAATTGACACAAAACAATGTTTTTATCGTAAAGTATATTTGCCATTTAAATATGGTTAACCACTAAGGGCGGATACTACTGTAGCTTGTAGCCCCAGGAGGACACCTCCTCCAGTTGGCTATTGACACATTTTCTGTGCCCTATCAGTATTTGCAAAGGGAAACCATCCTTCCCGTCTTCAACCTATGATACACACGGATTCGAGTTTCTGAGTATTGACCCGTCATCAGCGCACGACAATCACGAATTGTCGATGAGCAGTAGGCCTTCCTTTGCAAATATATATCCTTTTTCCAGTGATGAAAAGTCACTGATATCGAAAAAGTGTAAACAAGCAATACTAAATCTCTGAGCGAGGTATAAACAATAACTACATGAAATCATTAACACAAAACAATGTTTTTATCGTGAAGTATATTTGCCATTTGAATATGGCTAACCCCTAAGGATGGATGCTACTGTAGCTTGTAGTCCAGAAGGACACCTCCTCCAGCTGGCTATTGACACATTTTCTGTGCCCTATCAGTATTTGAAAAGGGAAGCCATCCTTCCCGTCTTCAACCTATGATACCCATGGATTCGAGTATCTGGGTATTGACACGTGATCAGATATATTTGCCATTTAAATATGGCTAACTCCTAAGGATGGATGCTACTGTAGCTTGTAGCCCCAGGAGGACACCTCCTCCAGCTGGCTATTGACACACTTTCTGTGACCTATCAGTATTTGCAATGGGAAGCCATCCTTCCCAAAGTTTTTATTACTTGTTAGGGGCTTTATTTACGTTTATTCTTCTTGTAGCCCGGCTCTTCGTCGGTTACGACGATGAAATCTCCAGTTGTCACCGTGAACGGTACAGCCTGTTCATGAAATTAATGTATACGTGGCTGAACACTGTATAGACATTCCTACCCTTAACGTAGTTCTCAGGGGTGATTCCACGTGACGGACAATGGTACAAGGCTGGCACCTTGATATACAGGCACCACTCACTGTTACTAGCTGAGCTGACAACCGATGCTGGTGTGTTTACGTCACCGTAACATTACCGGTTTGTATTGAAAAGTTCAGCAAGTTCATATATATATATACATATACTCTTGACTCTCTTTTACTCTTTTACTTCTTTCAGTCATTTGACTGCGGCCATGCTGGAGCACCGCCTTTAGTCGAGGAAATCGACCCCGGACTTATTCTTTTTTGCCGAACCGCTAGGTGACGGGGACGTAAACACACCAGCATCGGTTGTCCAAGCAATGCTAGGGGGACAAACACAGACACACAACATACAAACATATATATATATATATATATATAATATATATATATATATATATATTATATATATATATATATATATATATATATATATAACGACGGGCTTCTTTCAGTTTCCGTCTACCAAATCCACTCACAAGGCATTGGGTCGGCCCGGGGCTATACCAGAAGACACTTGCCCAGATGCCACGCAGTGAGACTGAACCGGAACCATGTGGTTGGTAAGCAAGCTACTTACCACACACAGCCACTCCTGCGCCTATATATATTATATATATAATTATATATATATATAGGATGTTAACTATATGGAGGATCATAGACTGACCAATGGTTTTGCATTTATAAAGTGCTTAGCCTTATAAACGCCTGGTCAGTTTCCAAACTCTGAGTGCATTATGGACGCGAAGACATTCCTTTCTCTGATTGGCCATATAATTAACTTCCTGAAATTACAATACTGCTCTAGCGATTGGAGTGTGCTTCTTTTTCGGATATGTGATCCACTGACGATATGGTGGTTATCTACTCCTTATGCAGAGTTTGGCCACCTCTTGTACCTAATTCTTAGATCCATCATGGCATCTGATGTGGTTTTTTAAACCACTCACGATATACATACATACATACATACATACATACATACATACATACATACATACATACGGATATTGTGAGCGATGGAGAGTGAGTGATAATGCAATTTATAAATTGTAATATCTCTCTCTTTTTCTCTCTCTTTCTCTCTGTCTCTATCTCTGTCTCTCTCTCTCTCTCTCTTTCTTTCCCTTTCTCACTCGCCTAAACGTTTTGTTTTGCCTTCGTTTCAGCAGAGATTGGCAAAGATTGAAATTATATGC
>NW_021834546.1:0-49200 GCF_006345805.1 Octopus sinensis
TATACCTATATATATAAATATAGACATATATATATATACATATATATATACATATATATATAAATAATACATATATATATATAAATATATACATATATATATTAAAATATCATATATATATAAATATATATATATATATATAAATATATATATATCTATATATATAAAACTGTAGTTGTATGAGTGTCTGTCCCCTTCGATTTAGATTCCTAACTACTCCCACATTTTGCGGTGCAGTTTAACCAAATTCGGGTATCTTATAGTCGTGATTCATATCGAGCCCGTCTGAGTATTAGCGCACGTCTACGATGAGTCTACGATTTTAAAAATAATTTAGCATCATTTTTTATCCCATTTTAATGCATAATTTTTCGTGTGTCGATGGCGGCGGAGTTGGCGTCCATGGTCACACTGCACCTGTTTGCTTCTCCCCCTTATCCCCTCCCTCGTGAAGCTGTGGGGAAGGGAGTGTAAGGAAATCAACGTCGTAAAGCGTTGTCAAGGAGACCAGCATTCTTTTAGAACAACGATTTTTAGAACAACAGAAATGGCTAAGAAAGCCCAAATTGGCATCTATAAGGGAAGTAACTCTCTAAAAATGCTTATATAGTTATTTCCCTTATCGCCGGGCGATACTGCTAGTTATATATATATATATATATATATATATATATATATATATATATAAACATATATATATAAATACACAACACACACACATTATTATATATATATATATATATATACCTCAGACGAAAATGTCAAGAAACTGGTCTGTGAGAGAGGTGCAATTGTTCGTCCGCGCTTGGAGGATTGCTGAGGACGACTCGCCGAACAATATCATTGCAGCGGCGCTGAAGAGCAATGAATTTTCAAGAACCACCGCCCAGATAGAGCGAAAGAAACGAGAATTTATCCGTTCATACACTCTAATCAGGCAACATGTAGACACCCTGGACATCATCCTAGGAGGTGACGGCACCAGGGAAGGCCAAAAGGATGAAGAAAACATCCAGAACCCAACGAGAAACAAAACCGAGAAACCTAGAACACAGGGAAACAATGACACATGTCCAGCTCCCAACACCACAACTGAAGACCAAAGAGGTGCGATGGCCGCAAGAAAAGAAGAGCACCCTAAAATTGATGGGAAACAGGAGGTAAAAGGCGACAAAATCAAAGCTAAAAGAAACCCTGTCCAGAGAAAACAAAAGGACCCCAGCAAGAACTATAAGGGCAAAGAAAGAAACATCTGCAAATTCTACCTGAAGGGGGACTGCTGGTACGGCATCGAAGGTGCAAACTGTCGCTTTGCACATCAGAGGCCCTACCAAAACCGCACGGACGCGAGACAGGGGTCCCTCCCTTGGGGAGAACAAACAGAAAAAGAAAAATATAAAAGAAGGAAACAAAGCGCACTGACCACTCCTGAAAGATGATATGTGGATATGGTGCGCGGTAACCCAACAAATGGCCAGCTTCACCCAGATGTGAGAAGGGCAGCAGCTGAACAGCTATCTTTTTTGTGCATGGCACAAAAAATTGTTCAGCAGCTGACCTGGCTACAAGCACAAAGCTGGAACTACCACCACATAAGGCCACCACAGACACCAACACTAACACACACAATACAAAAATATTTCTACTGAACGTAGGAGGGTTGCTGCGTGGAAACTGTAAAAGGAAAATCTCATTCCTGGGAGACCTTGTGACATGCAATCAAGCTATATGCATGGCACTCACAGAAACGCATCTTGAACCCGATATAGGTGATGCAGAAATACACATGCTGCAATATGCAGTCATACGCACAGATAGAAAAGGGAGGAGCCATGGTGGAGTTGCAATGTACATCCGAGATGACCTCACGCCCCAGGTCCTGTTGTCATATTCAAACTCAGTGTGTGAAACTCAAATTGTACACATAAGACAACTGAATATCGTCATATGCACTACATATCGCCCACCAGATGCCCCAAATCACTCAGGCATGTTTAAAGACTGCCTAACAAAAATAGGAGAAGTCCTCACCAACCTTGAACAACACAACAGTGTATTCTTCATGGGTGACTTTAACCTCCCCAATGTGGAATGGCCTGGGGGGCAGATGCTCCCAGGGATGACACACCATCAGCGGGCGCAGGTAGAGTCCCTGCTCCATCTCACAAATGCCTCTTTCATGGAGCAAATAGTTCTGCAACCAACAAGGGCAGATAATATACTGGATCTCTGCTTCACAAACAATATGGATATTATCCATAATGTTAATGTGATGCCGACAATGATCTCGGATCACTACATAATAGAGCTGTCTATGTATGGAACAAAAGCCCCCGTAGACACACAGCCTATACGAAGCATCCACCATCTCTCCAACTTAAACTTTCATAAAGCAA
Organism: Octopus sinensis; assembly: GCF_006345805.1. Lineage (NCBI taxonomy): Eukaryota > Metazoa > Mollusca > Cephalopoda > Octopoda > Octopodidae > Octopus > Octopus sinensis. The sequence goes on from NW_021834546.1 coordinate 2,397, forward strand.
ACTGGAAGTTGATTGAGAAAGAGATCCTCAAACAGGATTGGCCTAAATGTCTCTCCACACCGGACATAAACATGAAACACAAACACTTCATGTCCATAATACAAGCCATATGTGACAAATATGTCCTAGTGTGCAGGGCCAGCACACACAAAAACAAAAACAGGATCCCTAGAGAAAGGAAGATTCTTATGAGACAATGGACAAGGATTGCGAACCGCCTGAGCAAGCACACCAAAAGTGGTGAGAAGTCTCGGCTCGAGAGAATGCTAATGGAAACTGAGAAAAGTCTGCATCAGTCCCATGAAAAGGAGAGAGCAGATAAAGAAGCTTGGGTAATTGAAAATATAAAATCAAACCCTAAAGCTTTCTTTAAGTTTGCCAAAGAGACAGCCACAGTGCACCAGAGAATAGGACCTCTCTTCCAAAAAGATGGCTCTCTCACAGGAAATCCCACGAGGATAAGTGAAATACTGAACGAACAATTCCAAAGTGTGTTCACTACACCCCTAGGACACAGGCAAGTAAACAACCCAGAAGAATTCTTTGCCACTTTACCTGCAGCCAAAGAGGCAAAAATTGAGTACATCAACATCGAAGATGATGATATCACACTAGCCATAGATGAGATTGACACAAACTCAGCTGCTGGACCTGATGGATTCCCAGCGATCCTTCTCAAATCGTGCAAACAAGCCCTTGCAAAACCACTACAGCTTCTTTTTCAGAGCTTTCTTGCAAGTGGTAAGCTCCCAGTCAAATTGAAAGAGGGGGTAATATGCCCTATCCATAAGGGAGGTAGCAGAGCAGATGCTAAAAATTATAGGCCTATCTCTCTGACCTCACACATCAGCAAAGTCATGGAACGAATAGTCTGTAAGAAACTAATCATGTTCCTTGAAGAAAATGACTTGCTGTCTGACACCCAGCATGGATTTCGACCATGTAGAAGCTGCCTAACACAGCTCCTGCAACACTATGACTGGGTGTTGAAACAGTTACTAAATGGCTCAAATGTGGATGTAATATATCTCGACTTTGCAAAAGCCTTTGATAAGGTCGACCATGGTATGATCTGTCACAAACTGCGTGGTCTCGGCATATACGGAAAACTTGGAGAGTGGCTGCACAACTTCCTAAAAGACAGAAAACAGGCAGTTGTGAGCAATGAAGCCACCTCCAAGGAAACACAAATAGCAAGCGGTATCCCATAGGGCACTGTCTTGGGGCCACTGATGTTCATAGTGGCCCTTTCAGACATGCCTTCAGTTGCTACGATGACCACCCTTGCTAGCTATGCAGATGACACAAAAGTCTCCCACGCAATACAAAACCCTGAAAATATTGTGCATCTGCAACAGGAGTTGGACACAATATACAGGTGGGCTGAGGACAACAACATGCAGTTTAATGCAGGTAAGTTCCAGGCCCTGCGCTACTGGCACACAAAGGTAAACGACGTGAAGACTGGATACACTGGCCCAGGAAGAATTGCAATCCCTGAGTCAAAATCAGTGCGTGACCTGGGCATTGACATGAGCAATGATGCATCTTTCCAAGTGCATATTGCTAATCTGGTGATAAAATGCAGACGGCTAGCTGGATGGATTCTCCGAACTTTCAGAACAAGAGAGAAGGAGACACTGATGGTCCTATGGAAAACATTCGTCCTCAGCCGCTTGGACTACTGCTCCCAACTGTGGTCACCACACAATATAAAACTAACAGCAGAACTCGAAGCAATTCAGAGAAGCTACACAAAAAGAAAATCGTCTCAATGCAAAATATCAGCTACTGGAAAAGACTGAAGGTATTAAACCTCTTCTCCCTAGAGCGGAGGCGGGAGAGATATGTGGTGATATACATCTGGAAAATCCTGGAGGGTCTTGTCCCAAACTTTGGCATTCAAAGTTACCCCAACCGCAGAACGGGGCGCCACTGCATGGTGCCAAGGATTCCAACATCACCATCAAAATACAGGTAAGGATACTGCAACAGCTTGGGTTCCAGAGGACCACAGCTCTTTAACATCCTCCCTAAATGCCTGAGAGACTTACATGGTGTGGATGTGGGTTTCTTTAAAACTAAACTGGATCTCTTCTTGTCGGGAGTCCCAGATGAACCTACCTCACGACAGGAGACACAGATGTGGGCAGCAGCATCAAACTCCCTTGTTGATCAAGTGCCACGTATCAGAGGTGAATTCACAAATTAGTGTAGCTCATTCAGCGGTGGTGCCCCAGCATGGCCGCGGCCTTCAGGCTAAAACATTTGTAAGGATTTTTAAGGATTTATATTTATATATATATATATATATATATATATATATATATATCATCATCCTCACCATTTAATGTCCGTGGTCTATGCTGGCATGGATTGAATGGTTTGATCAGAGATGGCAAGCAGGGGAACCACACTAGATTTGGCATGGCGCTGCAGCAGGTGCTTTTTACATGGTGCCAGTACAGGACTCTTGCAGGTCAATCCTCACATCAGGATGACTGGTCTTAATACTTCTGTTGTGAAGTACAGGTCTTCATGAGTACAGCAAGGCACCAGGCATCTCCTTCCTTTGTCATCTCGCCTGAAAGGTTTAACATTGTAAGATCTTTCTTCAGCGCTTCCGAGTTTCTCACTTTCATGTTTTCCATTTACTTTGAGAGATCAGTACTTCATTATGGGGCTGTTGGCATCCATCCACATCACATGACCCAACCAATGCAGTCTTCTCTCTTGCACACAGCAACTAATTCCTTTCAGATGAGATAACAAGGACCCAGATGCTTGGTGCCTTGCTATACAGAAGAAGACTCCACAGTAGGAGTATTAAGACTGGTCTCTCTGAAGGTGAGAAGGACTCATGTCAGTGTTACGTAAAATCGCCCATATGGTGCCATGTAAAAGCGGGATGTGAAATGAGACTGGAATCTGGTGCAGCTTCCCAGTTTTGATCAAACTGTCCAACCCATGCTAGCATGAACAGGCATTAAAATGATGATGATGATATTTATATATAAATATATGAGTGTGTGTCTATATATGTATATGTTTCTGCTCTCATTCTTGATCACTCTCTTTCTCTTGCTTTTTGCTTCAGGCTAGGTAACCAAACATCTCCTTTACACCCCCTGTACCTCTCTCTCTCTCTCTTGCCGGGTAACCATGTACCGCCTCTATAGCAAGACACCTGTTTCTGCCTCTATTTCTGTCACACTCTAATCTTTCATCATCTGATACAAGATCCCCCCCTCCTCTCAAAATTCCTTGTCTTGCAAGTTACTTGGTGACCCTGCAGGTGCTGGTGCTGTGTAAAAAGCATTCAGTCTATATTGTTAAGTGGTTCGCATTTCGAAGGGCATCCAGCTGTAAAAATCATGCCAAAACTGACTAGCTCTAACCTCTCATTACCTGACACAAAGCCACCTCCTTCGCTACTACTCCCCATATCAGTTGAAGGATTTTGAGTTGCAAGTTAATATATATATATATAAAATATTAGAAAAAAACACCTTTTATCAATTCAAAATGAATAATTAAATTACACCATCTAGAAAATTACATATAAATGGCGGTGCCCCAGCATGGCCACAGCTCATAAGCTGAAACTGGAAAAATCAAAATCAATCAAAATCATAATAGAAAAGTTAAAATTAAAATAACAATTAAAAAGTAAAGATTAAGTAAATTACAAAAATAATATAATGTATATAATAGGTAGAAAAACGACATGTGTTTCGCTTCTATATTTAAGAAATGATTATAGTAGTAGAGAAATCACTTGCATATAAATATAGTCGCTCATCAGGTTAAAAATATAATAGAACAATTAATTAATAAATATACTTTGATATATTGAAGGATATTCCTATACCATCTAGAAAAGAATATCTTTTAAAACTTATTAATAATATTAAGGATTTTATTAATAGAATTAAACGGAAAGCCTACTATTTTAATAATAACAACATTAATGATGTAGATATTATAATTTTATTAATTCTAAATTTAAATCTAGAAAAGAACCCCCATATAATAGAGAAATACAGATTTTAGAGGATAATATTTGGAAGGTAGTGAAAAACATTAAATTTCATAAATACCCTAATAGACATAACGAATATTTAAGAAATTTAGCCATTAAAATTAAAAAAATGCGTAATATGGAAGGCATTATAGTAGAATCAGCTAAAACCAAGAACCTATACAAATTAGATATTAAATTATATGATTTCCTTTTAAATAAAGAAATTAATAAAAAATATAAAATTGTTCCAGAAAATACACTATATAAATAAAGCCTCTAAATTAATAATGATGAAATATAATTTGGATAATAAAGCTGAACCTTATGTTCCTATGCACCCTAGAATAACTTTGAAAGATCATAAAGAAAATTTTTACTCTGACCCTAAGGTTAGATTGATTTGTCCATGTAAATCAGATTTAGGTAAATTAAGTAAAATTATTCTGGATAAATACATTTATAGGTTAAATGAATTGAATTACCTTAAACTTTGGAACTGTACTAATGATACTTTAAAATGGTTTCATAATACTAATGATAAAAATAAATCTAAATTCATTCAAATTGATATAGATAATTATTATTGTTCTATTAATGAGATAGTACTTAATAAAGCCCTTATATTTGCTATGAATAAGGTTGAAATGACTAATGATGAAGTTAATGTTATTAAAATGGCTAGGAAATCGTTAATAAGATATAATAATAGATTATGGGCTAGGAAAGATACTAGAAACTTTTTTGATATACCTATGGGGGCACCAGATTCTGCTCAGGCTACTGATTTAGTAGGTATTTATTTATTATTAGAACTTCAATTAGAAAATTAAAATTTTGATGGTGGTTTATATAGAGATGACATTTTATTACTTACCAGGAATTGTACTAATAGAAAATTAGAATTATATAAAAAGAAACTTCATAATTTCTTTAAAAGAAATGGTTTAAGTATTACTATATATAATGAGAACTATAATGTTAAATATTTAGATGTTAACTTTAATTTAATAACGGGTAAAACCCAACCTTTCCATAAAATTAATGAAAATCTTAGATATTAATGCTTATAGTAATCATCCACCTTCTGTTAAAAAATCTTTGATAAATAATGTTGGTAAAAAAATATCATTACTTTTTTATGATTTAGAGACTTTTAATATACATGCACCTTATTATAATAAAGCTTTGAATGAGGCTGGATACAATAATAATATTAAATACTTTAACATTTGTAAATGTAATTATAATTTAAAAGATAATTATTTTAATGATTTTTATAATGATAAACCTAATTGTCTGTGTTATGATAAATCTTATTTAGGAACTTATCGCCTTAATAATATGTATTTTGATGATGAAAATCTTAAATTTAATGTTAGAATAAAAAATAAAAAGTATAGTAATAATAATAAAAATAAAAATTAAATTAAATTAAATTCATTTAATGAAGATAATAAATTTAATAATATGGTAAATAATTTTAGTAATAATGATGATAGTTATAATAATAATTATAATGATAGTAATAATAATAATAATAATAATAATAATAATAATAATATTAATTATAATCATAATATAAAAGATATAAATAAAAATAAAACTTGGTTAATTATTCCTTTTGGGACTCAGGTTAAAACAAATCTTATAAAAGAGATTTTACATCATCATTATTGAAATATTTATTAGAGATAATAAAAAATATAATATTTTTTCTAAAGATAATTTGGGTGTTGGATTTTCTACTACAAATAATGTTGGTAATATTTCTTCATATAATAGTTTCAAATTAAAGAAATTTTATAAAGATAGATTTAATACTAATTCTAATTATAATAATAAAGACCAAGAGTTGATTTCTTGTACATGTAGGTATAAGTCTACATGTAAATTGAAAAATTATTGTGATTGAGATAATGTAGTCTATAGATGTAGGGTAACTATAATAGATGATAAGAATTTGAATCATCGTAATTTAAATACTATTTATATTGGGTCTACTTCGAATAAAATTAAAAATAGAATTTCCCAACATATGTATTCTTTTAGGAATAAAAATCTTATAAACTCAACAGGTCCCAGTAAATATATTTGGGACCTTAAATTTAAATCTATTAAATTAAAATTAAATTGGGATATTATTTGTAGGGCTAAATCTTATACTATAGGGAGTAATAGTTGTTCTCTTTGTAATAACGAATTTAGGGAGATATTATTTCATAAAAATTGTGCGTTGATAAACTCTTTAGAAGAACATAAAATTAAATGTAAACATAAATTAAAGTACCTTTATAATAGATTTAAATGATAAATAAATAATTATATTATTTTTAAATAAATATTATAGTAATATAAATTATTTTCAAAATAATATATATGTATTTTATTTGATTACTTATTATTTAGACTTTAAATTTATAGTAAATGTTTTTTTTAAATTAAATAATATTTTATGTAATTATATATTATATTTAACTTATCTTTAGTATTATTAAACCTTATCTTGTCTTATGTGGCTTATTTATTTATTATAGATATTATCTAATAGTACCAGAGTTTTTTTTACTGTTTTATTACAAATCATATTATATTTTAAAAATAATGATGAATAATATTTGATGGTGAGTTTGAGATGAGTTTTGGGCTTCATCTGTTAGAGTCTTTAGGAAGGGTTGAATGGTAGGAAATAGTCGGCTGTGAATGAATTTGACATTAGTTGGCAGTTTGTTGTAGATTGGAATTTGTTAATGATGGTCATAATTTATAAAGATATTAATAATGTTAATTTTTATGTTAATTATTATAATATTAATGATAATAATATTTATAATCGCGTATAGCTTGTTATAGGATCCGGGTAGTGATGATGAAAAAGTAATACTTTATATACTATTTTTACTATTACTACTTTTATTAACTTTATTTGATTCATGAAGTTTAGATAATTCCCATATTTCATTAATAATTTCCTTTAGCCCTTTTCATTAATAGTTATGTTCTATTTTTCCATGTAACGTCTCCATGAGTTTTATTTCTTATAGACGCTAAGTAGTATTCTTTACGTTTATAAACTAGTGATTTTCTCTAATTAACTTAACGTTATTATCTCCTTTATTTTGGATTTGTATTTTGGGGGGCGGTTAGTGTTTAGCTGGGATTAATTTTGTTTTTGATATAATAATAGGTGTCTGTTATTTTCATTTGCGTGTCTTTATAGTAGTTTCTCCGTTAGTTGTGGTTTTCTCTAATTTTTTAGTTCATGAGGCTTTAAGTTTTTTCGTCTTTTCGTATTTTTCATTCATAATAATTTTGCCACATTCATTGACTATTTATTGTATTCCACGCGATAAATTTTATAAACGTTTTTCTCGTATTTTTCATTGTTAAATGTTTCGCTACGTTCATTAAGGATTTATTCTATTTCTTTGCACTATGCGATAATTTTAGAAACGCTTTAAAATGTATATCTCTTTTAAAAATCAGTTACTCTTCATTCTTCACTAAAGCTAAGTCTGATTTTATCGTTTCTCTATTTCATTTGATTATTGAACTGTTGTGTTTTTGAAATTATTATTATTGTTGATATTATTTTTGTTTGAAGTAATATTTTTATTTATTTATAGTTTCTCGATAGTATTTTTACGTCCAATGTTTAATTGTTATAAAAGATTTTACGTTTTACATATCATTTAATTTGAGAATTTATAATGGTTAAACTTTTTTCTTATAATTAGATAATATTTTCATTAAATAGTACTTTTTCTTAAATAAACTAGTTTTTATTTTAATATAATGTTTATGTTTAACTTTTTATCGTGTGATATATTAAATCTATAGATTTTATACATGGATATTAATATAACAAGTTTATATAATGGATTTGAGTGTATTTGTACTTTTTCAAAGTTTTGATTGTATTTTCATGAATGAAATTGATTGAGTTGATTAATTAGATGCTTATCATTTTAAAATCTAGATAGATTAATCAGAATCGTTGAACTTAGTAATTTAGTTTGCTTATCAATATTAGTTAGTTCTTGCTATTATTTTGACTTTGATCGTTTTTATTATTGTTAATGTTATTGACTGGTTTGGTAGAGGACTGGTGATTGTGATTGTACATCTTCATAGTATATTGTTCTTTGGTTTGAATATTTTAGCACCTTTCTTTAATTTGGGGTTGATAGATTTCTTACTTTCCATTAACATATTATTCTTGCTATCATATATATATATATATATATATATATATATTATATATATATTTAAAAATTAAAAAAAATTTTTTTTATAATATATTATATTATTTATTGATATATAGGTGGATTATGTATTTGTAATACTAAATTGAAGTTAATATTATTTGATATTTAGTCTATTTTGTTACAGTTTGTTATATTAAATCTATAGATACTACACATGTATATTTATTATATGGTTAGCTTATGTAAGGAGTTTGTCTATATTTGAAACATTTCTTATTTTGATTACAATTTAATGACTTGTAATAGCTTTGTGTATTTTATTTAATTTTAAAGTATTTAATTATTGAAGTATTATTTTATTTTTCAATTATGTATATTTAGAATTTTCATATACATATATATATATATATATATATATATATTAAAGTATATTTATTAATTAATTGTTCTATTATATTTTTAACCTGATGAGTGACTATATTTATATGCAAGTGGTTTCTCTACTACTATAATCATTTCTTAAATATAGCAGCAAAACATATGTCGTTTTTCTACCTATTATATACATTATATTATTTTTGTAATTTACTTAATCTTTACTTTTTAATTGTTATTTTAATTTTAACTTTTCTATTATATGTAATTTTCTAGATGGTGTAATTTAATTATTCATTTTGAATTGAAAAAGGTGCTTTTTTCTAATATTTTGTATATATATTATATTGTGTGGAATTTGATTTAGTATTTCTAAATTGAATTCTTTTTCCTTGTAAGTTTGGATTTTATTCCCTCAAATAATAATTATATATATATATATATTAATCAGCCGAAATTGCGAAGATGATCTGGTTCTTGACTGATGACTGAGAGCTTCGAAAGTCCCGTCTGTGTGTTTTTTTGCCGTCTTCAAAATGTTTCACGTTCTTGTCCCAGTTTGTGTTTTTTTAACGTTTACCTATATATATATATATATATATATATATATATATATATATCGGTGCCCCAGCATGGCCACAGCTCATAAGCTGAAACTAGAATCAATCAATCAATCAATCATATATATGTGTGTGTGTGTGTGTGTGTGTGTATATATATATATATATATATATAAAATTACAAAGTGAGATAGGGGTTATGAGTGTAACCCACTATGGGATATCATTTATCCAATATACTGCCAGTAAAGTACCCAGAAAGGCTAATACATAAATGCTAAGAATTGCAATGCAATGAATTCATTTATTGTATTATATGGGCGAAGGTAAAATGTTTTACCTCAAATTCATAATACAAAATAAGAAAATGGAGGAATAGATTTTTTTCAATCATCAACTACTAGATAATACCAATTCATATAATTTATTAACTAATTATTTAGGAACATCCAGATTAAACAGAATAATACAGAATAAAACATCAATAAGTAAGATAATACCATAAGAACAATACATATAAATATAAAATGGATCTTACAGCTGTTTCAGCCTGGAGCTAAGAGTATCTCATTATGCTCATATTAGTCAGATGTATGTATTGAGGTAATATGCAGTTATAAATGAGCTACTTATATATATATCTCAAGGCCTCGTCAGAGATTATAAAGTACAATTATAAAGGTATAAAATGACATGGGGAGTAGTAGTGAAGGAGGTGGCTTTGTGTCAGGTAATGAGAACTTAGAACAGGGGTCAGTTTTGGCATGATTTTTACTTATTTGTTAAACTTTGGTACTTACTTAGTAAGTCTATTATGCCAAACAGCTAAGTTACCTATACCAATGTTTAATGGTGGTGAAAGCAAACACAAAGAGACACACACATACACTTATATGCATACACACACACACACATATATATATATATATAATTGCAGCATGGAAGGTGTTTATAAGCCATTTAAGAAACACACAAAAGCCGTTCGATTTACTTCAACATTTAAGTTTAATTTGTCAAAATATTTTCGTCGCTAAAATCCACGACCTGTTCACTGACAAAAATCCGTGCTGCATCTGATAAAATAACAGTTAGTTCGTCATATATATGTACATATGTGTGTATGTATGTATGTATACATGTGTGTATGTATGTATGTATGCATGTACGTACATACGCCTGTGTATGCATTATGTATGTATGTATGTATGTATATATGTATGTGTGTGTATATGCATGCACATACACACTATAAACATAAAGCTATAAACCTGTAGCGATGGATAGATGTAGAGTGACCACTCATCACAATAATATCAAATTTCAACCCCCCCCCGCCGAAGCCTCGAAGTGATTTACGACCCTTACTCCCAAAACTATACCCTAAAACCTATTATCAGATATTATCTCTATATCACAGAACTTTTGTTTTACTATTGTGCGTATGTATGTATGTATGTGCGTGTGTATGTACATACGTACGCATGTGCGTATGTATGTATACGCGCACGTATGCATGTGCCCATGTATGTGTGTGCGTACATGTACGTGCGTATGTACGTGTGTATGCCCATACGTAGGTATGTATGTATGTTTGTACTCATGTGCTACGTATGTATGTGAGTGTCTAGGAGAATGGGGGAATGGGCGTGTCTGTGAGAGTGTGTACATGTGTATGTGTATGTGAACGTATGTCCGTGTACTGGCATGTGTCCGTCCAAGTTGTGTACATGACTGTTACTTTGTTGAAGGTTGTATACATATTCACATATATGTTTGTATAGACCCACACACATATATATATATGTGTGGGTGTGTGTTTGTTCCTCTCATCACCGTCTAACTGTGAATGGATACAACGCCTAAGTGCAACTGTACGTATCAAACAACGTACGCTCATACGGTTATATATAACTGCACATACGCATTGCAACCTGTATGTAAGGACGACAAGTAAACGAGAGAGAGAGAGAGGGGTGGTTATAGAATAGTCCTTCTGAATAGGATCTGGATGTTACTCCATTCGGACTTTCGGTTGAGAGTAGGTTTGTATTCTTGTATACAAACAGCTTCTGTGACCTGTCTCAACATTGCATCGGTGGGATGTGTTGATAGGATGTTCAACTTAAGTTTCCCTAAGGATCCTTTGTGGCAGTCTACAGCATGTTGGTAGAAGATGGAGTTTGGCTTCCTTTCAATGTAGTTGTCCAGGTATTCTTTGAACCTATCATTGATGCTTCTAGAAGTCTCACCTATGTATGACTCTGGGTTAGTCGCGCAAGCTCCCTCCTGGCACTTAATCTGGTATACAGTGCCCTTGGTTTTGCAATTTACATGTGGATTTGTCGAACATACTGCACAATTACTTTGACAGGTGATTCTATCAAATGGATATGATCTGCATAATGCCGATTTGATAGTCCTACCTGTCTTTTCTACAACTTTAATTTTTTAGGCCAGTAGTGCGCAGGATTTTCTTGAATGCCTTACTTAGCTCGTTCTTAGGTGTGGCATCAACGAACATTACTCTGTGAAATCTCCTGTTATCGTACCAAGTAACGTTTCTCATCCTTTTGTTGGTGTCCCTCTCTAACCTATTCCAGAACTTGTTGCGGTATAGGGGGCATATACCGTTTTCGTCGTTCCTTGGTACGATAACAGGAGATTTCACGGAGTAATGTTCGTTGACGCCACACCTAAGAACGAGCTAAGTAAGGCATTCAAGAAAATCCTGCACACTACATATAACCCACTGTCTGCCAAACTTTTAAGAGGTGAGGAAGCATTGGAGGAGGTGGTGAACAAAAGGTTATAGTGAGACAGATACAGATGTCTTGCTGTAGAGGAAGTACATGGTTACCAGGCTGGAAAGAGAAAGATCAGGAATAAAGACAGAAACAAGTGTGCTACCACAAAGAAAATACATGGTAGCCCAACTTGAGGGAAGTGCAAGAGATAGAGAGAGAGAGAGAGAAAATGGGAGATTGCAGGATAGAGATAATGGCAAAATGCCAGGCATACTCACAAGGAATGGGGATCAAGTATAAATGAGATGGTTGAGTAAAGGAAGAGAGAGATATAGATAGTGGTAAGTGACAGGATATTATGAAGGGAGTACGAGTAAGTGGCGAAAGACCTGGGTATATATACAGTTGGAGGGGCTACTGGGTAGCAATGACACAGAGGAACAGGGGTGTGAGGACAAGATTGGGGAGTGAGAGCTAGGCATAGTGAATGAAGGAGGAAATGTGAGAAAGAGATGAGTTGTAAATTGATTTGTTGGGGTAGGGTGAGGGAAACGTTTTCTTGTTAAATGTGGGTGGAACACCCAGATGGCAATAATAGAGTGAGAAAAGGCATGTAGGGGCAAGTAGAGAGCAATGATACAGTGGCACTGGGCCAAGAGGACAAGATTGGGAAGTCGGAGGTAATCATAGTATATGAAGTGGAAATATGAGGAAGAGAAGGGATGAAGAGATGTAGTTTGGTTTGTTGTGGTAAAGTGTGTGAGAAGTTTTCTCATTATAGTAACAATAAAATAACATTGTTTTATGAACATAGATAATATAATACAATAATAATGTTTTTAGTGAGAAGGATGTAATTGATTTTGAGAAAGAATTTTGTCAAAATGCAGCTCTAAATTAATTAAACAAATATGTAACTTCTCATCTACCACCTGTAATCATTCCTGTTTTTTTTTTTTTTTTACTTCATTTCCATATGCACAGAGATAACTAATTTGCAAAGGTACAATGATCCAAAGGGCGACAGAGATTTAATGGCTGTAGTAGTTAATTGAGGATATTGGCTCCAAAGTAAAATCCAAAATTCTGACAATTCTAGTACAGAAAGCGAAGCTGTGTGCAAAAGGATTGTTTTTCAAGTCTATTGAAATTTTTTCTTGTTAATGTTAATGGCAGGTGTGTATTGTCGTATCTTGTGAAAGGATTGATAATCCACTCATACATTTGATAATCAAGTGATAGAAAATACTTAGAAAATGATACAGAGAGGTTTTCTACTGCCTTCTGCACTTCTGACAAAATTTAAAATTTGTTTGGAAAAGCCTCTACACCTGGGAAGCAATCAAGCTGCAAGTTTTTAACTTTCCTTATCCACAGTTCTAACTTGTTGGTGAAAGACTTTAATTTGCTTGTAATTGTAATAATATTTTCATTCACTCCTTGCAGAATCACATTTAAAACGTTCAACTTCTCAAAAAGAATTTTCAGCATTGAAGAAACATTTCAGTTCGCAAAGAGATAAATCAAGAGAGCACTTTTCCTTTCAAGAGCTATGACACTTCTGTATGAAGCAGTAGTAAACACTTAAAATCAGAATCTATAGTTTCACATAAGGATACAAAAAGTCTACACTGCAGTGAATGCGATTTTATGTCCATCCTCTCCAGGAGACCATCATATAGAGATTTTGACATCAAAACTTTGCAGTGAATCAGGCGATGTACAATCTTAACTTGTGAATTTTTTTGTAATACATGAGTCACAAAGCCATTTTTTTCAACCCTGCATGGATGGAGTGCCATCAATGCAAACACTAATACAAGTTTTCCACTGCATCCCTCTCAATACGACAATTTGGTTTACCAAATTAAAGACATCTCCTGTCATTCTTTCCTTCAATTCACAACTGATTTTACCACCTCTGATGATTAGCAGAAATGAAATTAGTTGAGCTTTGCTGCTGATGTCTGTACTTTCATTAATTTGCAAGCCCACAAGTTTTTGAGTTCATTTTTTGCTTCAGTGAAATGTTCATGGAGCTGATCATCATTGTCTCATGAAATGTCTTGAATTTTATGAGAAACTGTGTGGGCAGACAAAGGAATGGTCTTAATTTGTTTGATGGTTTCATCACTAATCATTGTGCCAATGACGATCTCCAAGACTGGTAAAATAATGTTTCCGGCATCAAAATGTGTTATTTTCTTCTTTGCCAAAAGCTGGGCAATCTTGCAACTAGCAATTTGAGCTTTCTTGGGAATTGAGAGAATTTTCTTTAGCCTTTTTTATTGAATTTTAAAATTATTTTTTACCATCTCAAAGTATTATTTTGGTTTGTTCTTATGTTGCGGATGATTTGTTATTAAATGACGTTAAAGTTTACTGGGAACCATTACTTCATTTCAGGGTACTGTTAAACAAATCATACAAAAAGGAACTGAGATATCTTTTTTCAATGATATAAAACCATATTGAATGTAATTTTCATTATATTTTTGTTCTGAGGTGGACTTTTTATTCTGGTGTTTGTCTTGTTTGCTATGACTCTCTTTCACATTTTTCTGAGGTCGCAATAAAAATTTGTCCATGTTTAAATCTAAAACTAAAAATCAATTAAAATTAACATAAAATAACTTATGTAAATTTTAATGTAGTATGTTGTAGCAAAACTGCTGTTCATCATGTAACGTAATTTATATTTACTGTATTTTACAAATTATATAATTAATTTCCATCCATCCATCCACCCATCCACACATACATATATCAGAATAGGAGATTGGAAAAATTTTTTGGGTATTATTTATTCACCATTACACATATTTCACTTGCTAATAGGAGTTACAAAATTGTACACATAGGACATCTGTCATTGGATTCTCGGTCTAAAAAATTTCTAATAGATGTTCTACATGTTTTTCCTACATGTACAATTTCGCAACTCCTATTATCAAGTGAAACATGTGTAATGGTGAATAAATAATACCAAAAATATTTTCCAATCTCCTGTTTAGATGTGTGTGTGTGCAGACAAGGGTGTGTGTGTGTGTGTGTATGTATGTATGTATGTATATATACACGTACATGCTTATATGTTTACAAATTGGTATTTGTGGATGTATGAATCCACTGATATCAAATCATAAATCAACCCAAGTGACTAGATAACAATTGTATGCTGCCTTAGCAATGTATGAGTGAACACATGCATTAGCCTGTTGGCTGATGTCTGTGTGTGGTGCTGGTGAAAATGGGTAAACGAGTTTTATATGTGTATGCATGGACATGTGTATGTATATCTATTCATATAAAATAGAAGTCACCTAGGATCAGTCTGAATGTCTTCATGTTTTGTTTCTTGCTTCATTGATGGTTGTTTTATTGTTTAAAGATTTTATTTAATGTTTTTCATTATCAGTGTAAAGCATAATATTTGATTCACTTGTCTATTTATAAGCGAAGTGTTCTTCATTCTAACTCATGTTTCTCCTGTATGTGAGTGGCTACAGGCAAATACCAGAAAGTATGCTAATCAAAATAAGTGAAATATAGATTAAAGTACAAGGTACCTTTTGACAAATCACTTGATAAGACACATCTGCATCAAAAGATACACCACAAGTATTTGTACAGAATCTCACCTGCGAAGAACTGATGCTCAATGGGTTGAAATGATTGTAGTGATTAATAAAGACTCTCATGAATTCCATTTCTTTCTCTTTTATATTACAAACTTTAGACATGAAGGTATTCCTGAAGTAAATCCATTGGCATTTATATCCATAATGTTGATGACATTAGGTAGCTGAATACAGTGAACAGACTTTAAACAGCATACTACAAGGTGTATACCCAAATTTAAAATTGTTATTTATACATATGTATACATATATGAAAGGAAAAGCAGAAAGTAGATCTACCAATGTTTTAAAGTATGAGGTGTTCCAGACTACAAAGAAGTGGATCAGAGAGAATAGAGATATTGTAGGTGAGAAATGTGTGTGAATAGATACTGGTATACTTGCACTCAGTGATTCAAAGAAGAAATGTGCATAGAAGTACCACAATGTATGAGAGAAGGAGAGTCTTTCAAATATAGACTCAACTGAGGGACTAACAATCACAGTTAACAACAGTATGATAGCTGAGGCAATTAAAGATATGAAGACAGGGAAAGCCCCTGGACCATCAGGAACCACCATTGAGATACTTTAAATATCTGGTGGAGAAGGATACAGTCTAGTTATTCATAAAGTAAATCAGGTTATCCCCAATAACTGGTATTATATTTAGCTGCTACAAGGGTAAAGGTGATGCCTTAGATAGAAACAACTACAGAGGTATCAAACTGCAGGACCAGGTCATAAAAATTAGAAAGAGTTAAAACCCAATTGATTAGGATTAAACTAGATGAAATGCAGTTTGATTTTGTTTCTGGGAAATGTACCACAGATACCATCTTAGTAGTGCAACAGCTGCAGGAGAAATATCTAGCCAAAAGTAAGCCATTATACTTGGCTTTCATCAACTTGGAGAAAGCTTTGACAGAGTCCATTGCTCTCATTTGATGGTCCCTAATGAAGTTAGGATCAGACATGCAGCTTGTCAGAGCTGTACAAGCCACGTATAGCAGTACTGTCAACAGAGTGAGAGTCAGCCCTGAGTACAGCGATGAATTTTGTGTACAAGTAGGGGTTCACCAGAGCTCAGTTCTCAGTCCCCTCTTATTCATCATAGTCCTCCAGGTCATAACAGAGGAATTCAAAATTGGATGCCCATGGGAACTGCTATATGTTGATGACTTTGCTCTTATAGCAGAATTGGAAAAGAAATTCCAGGTATGGAAGCAAAACCTGGAAAATTAAAGTTAATCTAGCAAAGACCAAAGTTGTTAGCAAGAAAGCAGTAAGACTCTCTTTCCATCAGGTAAATGGCCCTGCTCAATATGTAGGAAAGGTGTTGGAAGGAATTCCATTTGTTGCACCCGGTGCAAGCTATGGACACATAAAAAGTGCAGTAGAATCACAGGCAGATTAAGAGAGAAAGTCATCATTGTATGTGGCAGATGAACCGGAACAATAAGCACCTTTAAAATATGATGAGATATATTTGCATGAATAAATGCTTTGTGTATGTAATTTATTTGAACCTTTAATTAATAAATTAAAGCTTGAAATTCAAAAAAATCTGTTGACTCAACCTGGTATATGTGTTCTTGCATACACATATAAACAGATGTGTATGTATGTATGTATATATATATATATATATATATATATATATATATATCACACACATATGCACCAGCATAGGTACACAGGAGCACAAGTACATCATATATAATGTAAAAGCAAGGGTGGTTACGAATTGCTAGGGAAACGTGGGGAAGAAAGATGCATGGCTATCGTGGAGATTGTGAGGGCATGGGGAGGGAGTAGAAACAGGAGATAAAATGACAACTTATTTAGTAATTATTATGAGAAATCCTAATTCGTAATTGTGTGATGCTAAATGGAGACTCCCAAGAATATTTATTAACTAAAATGGCAATCACCATAAACAGTAAACTATTTTATACCATATACAAGAATCAACAAATTAACAACATATTACCATAATATTTTAAGGCTGAGGGAATGAGGGATGAGTAGAAGCTAGAGAGTAGATGTTACAAAACAGAATTTAAAACTTAAAACTCTTTTTCATTTTTCCAATATAAAATGGGTAACTAAACAAAAACAATCAGCCATCCCCTGTATATCATCGCCATCTGAAATCCAGATACAAACTGCTGTCCTTGAATGCCCATAGTTTATGCAACAAGGTACATCTTTTTGACTCTTACGGCAAAAGTATCAACCCAGATTTCATCACAGTCACTGAAACATGGGCACATTCTGCACTCTGTGATGGGGTTTTCAGCATAGCCGGCTACAACATGTTCCGCAAAGGCCGCATTAACCGCCGTGGAGGGGTTGTGATGGTTTATGTTCGATCAAATCTATCGGCAATTCCTTGTGATGATTTGAACCAATCTCAACAGGAAGTATTTTTCTGCAATGACCATGTCAACACTTCTGCTTGATGTTGTTTACCCCCCCCCCTCCAAAATTATTGTCAAGACACACAACTTTTTTATATCCTCAGAGCTGCTGCCATGAAAACAGCCATTTATGTTTATATTGCAGGGGACTTCAATTTCCCTGAGATTGATTGGGAGGCCTTCCATTGGCCACAAAGTGCAGCTAATTTCCTTGAACTGGTGCTGAATTCAAATTGGTCCCAAGTCATTACCTCCCCCACAAGGGGTAACAACACTGTGGATCTGCTACTTACCACTTCTCCTGAAACAATTATTAGTGTCACTACTGAAGAACCTTTAGGTGACTCTGATCATTCCATGATCATGGCCGACTTGTCTCTGATTAGTTGTAACAAAAACCACAACCATCTTCAAACTGCCCGCTTTGACTGGAATAAAGCAGACTGGAGCTCTTATTGTACGGAGCTGCGATGCCCAAACTGGCTCGAATTTTATGCCTCTGGAGATGTGAACACTATACTTCAGAACATTCTGAATTCAATATGGGCGGCATGTGCAGCATCGGTACCACGCAAGCACAAAAAAAAACACCCAATAGTGCAATTTGGGAGACTACAGCAGTCCGACTTGCCAGGAAAGAACGCCATAATGCTGAACAGGAATACAAATTGCACAAATCAGAGATCAACAGGAAAAAGCACAATAGATCAGCCAACCACCTCAAGCAGGTAACAAAAAAGGCAGTGCTTGAATTCGAACAACACATAACAACCAACCCTGACAGCAAAGTCTTCTGGAAGTATGTACACTCAAAGCTGAGACCTCACTCTCCAGTTGGTCCTCTTCGCAATCCCCACACAAGGCAGATTACTGGCAATCCCAAAGAATGTGCAGAAATCATTGCTGGATGCTATGCAGGCATCTTTACTGACGAAGATCAAAATGTTCCATCTCCATCACCTCTGACACTGGACTCTATATCTACTATGAAGTTTACACCAGCAATGCTACAACGCCACCTTAAGAATAAACGCAACTATGCCTCTCCTGGTCTCGATGGTGTGACATACCTACTTCTCAAACATGGTGGGTACTTTCTTCTAAACCAGCTTTCACTATTCTTCCAATTCAGTCTTGACAATGGTGTTACTCCAGAGTAGTGGAAAACTGCCAGTGTTATCCCTCTGTTAAAAAAAGGTGACCGCACATCGCCTGTCAACTATCGCCCCAATAGTCTTACTAGCTGCATCGCCAAACTGATGGAATCCTGTGTCAGAGAAACCCTCTGGAACTTCTGGAAGTCTCACAGCCTCATCCAGCCGTCACAATTTGGTTTTATTCCTAACTCCAGCTGCTGTAATCAACTCATTGAGTTTCTTGAAGACATTACCCAAATCACTGATCGCGGATCCTGGGTGGATGTTGTTTACCTGGACTTTGCTAACGCTTTTAACTCTGTGCCACACAAAAGACTTATGGTGAAACTCTCTGCATTGGGTGTAAGAGACGATCTCTATAACTGGTTGAAGTCCTTTATTATCGGCCGAAAAGAGGTTGTCACAGTTCTAGGACAGCACTCTTCACCCTATGAGATGACATTTGGTGTACCACAGGGATCTGTTCATGGCCCCCTTTTATTTGTTGCATATGTTAATGGCAGATGCCAACTTAAAGAATGCCACAGTGCTGAAATATGCAGATGACCTCGAAATAAAGAGGTCAGATCCTGTACACTATAGATCTCTATTGCAATCAGACCTGGACACAATGCACAGCAGTGGATCATGGACTGGCAACTCAAGCTGGCTGTGGACAAATGTACCACCATGCATTTTGGGAGGAAAAACCCAGCGTCTACTTACTCCCTCCACAACACTAATCTCAAAAAGTCTTCGTGTGAACGTGACCTGGGCGTTATTTTCGACAGCGATTTGCGTTGGACAAAACACATCGCTAAAATTGCTAAGAAGGCTGAGGGTGTCTTGGCATCACTCACCAAGTCCTTTGTGAGCTGCTCTCCGGCTATCTATCTGCGGCTTTATATAGCTATGGTACGACCTCACCTGGAATTTGCATCACCGGTCTGGAACCCCTATCTTGCCCAGAATATTAATCGTC
Source organism: Octopus sinensis (assembly GCF_006345805.1). NCBI lineage: Eukaryota > Metazoa > Mollusca > Cephalopoda > Octopoda > Octopodidae > Octopus > Octopus sinensis. The sequence goes on from NW_021834546.1 coordinate 22,466, forward strand.
TGGAAGCCGTTCAGTGACGTGCAACCAAGAGAATACCCATCATCAGGCATTTGCCATATTCTGAACGCCTTACTTCCCTGGGCATGGACACATTGAAACTCTGACGTCTGGCAGCTGACTTGGCAGACACCCATAAAATTATTAACCATCTTACAAACAATAACTCTGAGCACCTTTTCAAACTCCACCTGTCTAACACTTGTGGACATGTTTACAAAGTCAGAAAACAGCACAGCTCCCATGATTTTTGGAAACATTTTTTCACGCTAAGAGTTGCTGAAGCATAGAACAGACTGCCGGCATCAGTTGCTAGTTGTCGGAGGACTGCATCCTTCAAAACTTCCATGCTTCCTGAGATTCGCCAACACTACACCTGATTTTCTCCCCTCCATACACACGCAAGCATGTATCTGACTATACACTGTTCACTTTCCAGACATTTGTACATTACTGCATATACTTTATACGCACTTTTTGACAAGCTGTGGTGCACCAGAGCACTGTATACAATAATTTCATTATATTATATTATATAAAATGAGAAAAATGACATTTATATGTTAGGCATGGTCGTGTGGTTAAGAAGTCACCTTTGCTACCACAGGGTTCTAGGTTCATTCCCATCGCGTAGTACACTGGGCAAGCTTCTTCTCATACAGTTCTGAGATAACCAAATGTCTTGTTAGCGAATTTGGTAGATGGCATGTGGTGTGTGTGTGCATGTATAGATATATATATATACATTCATACACAGGGTGTTTGGGCCAAATTTGATTATTTCTTTATGACTCCTTTTTGCAGGAACAGCTTGATTTATTGGAGAACAGTCAACACTGATGAGAGTATAAAGATTAAAGCTGCAGTTGAGAAAAAGTTAGCTGACATGGAGGGCTGGAAGCCATCTGAGTGTTGAAAGAAGTTACCTGTACATGATGATTTGTGCTGAGTATCAAAATGCAACATCACAACTGCTGCTCAATGATCTGTGAACACTTTAAATGCTGTAAGACACGACATGTACAGCTGCAACAGAGATGACAAAGAGGTGGCCAGTGTGAAGGGACACAGGAGGTATTCTGTGTCCATATACATATATTGTTGTATCAATAATAATAATACACCTACTGGTTCAATATCACTTCTTTATTATTAGTTAATTGGTTAAATATCTAACCAACTAACTAATTGACTGTTTGGTTAGCATTCAAACTGGCCAAATCCAACCAAAATAATCTCCCCTTTATTTGTTCAAATCAGCTATAACCAGCTGTAATTGACTTCTGTATGAAATTGATAAAAAAAATAAACAATCATGTTATTGAACTTTCATAGCTTTGTGATAATGTGAGATAAAGCCTTTCTGCCTTTACTCAAGTATAAATACTGTGAAATTTTTTAGACCACATGACTTTTTCAACATTGGAAGTGAAGTGTCTATATGGTGTCAGTAAGTAGAAATTCTGAATTTGAAGGTTTTACACTTGATGATATACGAAATGTAAAAGGAAACAAAATAGTGAGTGGTCTTCAGATGAATCTGATATTGATATTAATGAAGTTTCATCAGATGATGATGAAGATTTCGACAGTGAGAGTGAAGAAAATGACAACATTCAAAACATTACAGCAACATGGTTGAAAATTACATCAACCACAATTCCAGGTTCTACAGAAAAGACTGGTCCATAACACAATTTACCTCCTGATGCTCAACACTTGAGTTCATCATCATCATCATCATTTAATGACCACTGTCCATGCTGGCATGGGTCGGATGGTTTGACCAGTGCTGGCAAGCTTGGAGGCTGCACTGGACTACAGTCTGATTTGGCATGGTTTCTATGACTGGATGCTCTTCCTAACGCCAACTACTCTGAGAGTGTAGTGGGTGCTTTATATGTCACTGGCATGACATTTGCATGACACTGGTATCTGTCAAGACTGCGATTTTACTTGGCTTGATGGGTCTTCTTCTGAAGCATAGCATAATGCCAAAGGTCTTGGTCAGGTCAAACTAAAGTGTTTGACCAGAGCAAAAAATAAATTAAAAACTAGTGTAATAGGTGTAAAATAAAAATGCACTCACGAACGGGGGTGGGGGAGAGGACTCGGAAAGTTCACATCGTGAATGTTCCAAGTCATCTCACCACAGCCCCCCAAAAAAATGGTGTAATAGGTGTAAAACAACTTGCTGTAAACAAATATAAAAAAAAATGTGTGCTCATGAACAGGGGTGGAGAGAGGACTCGGAAAATTCACATCGTTAGACCATGACCATTAAACTCCAGTGTTTGACCCGAGCAAAAATAAATTAAAAATTAGTGTAATAGGTGTGCAACAAATGAGGCATTTGGCTATTGTGAATATTGACTTTGCCAATTCTTTCCCTCTTATCATGGTGGGCGGTCTCACTCATACCTCGTCATTAGTGACATGCACAAACACAGCACTACAAAAAAGTCATTCCTGGGGCGACTCCCACTGTCCCACCAAGGGAACATGTGAACCACCTTATAATTTTAGTTACTGCTAGTCATCATACAGGGGTCCTGCCTGCAAGACCCCTATGCTGAGAGCTAATCTCTCAGCATATTCTATGTGTGTAGCATAGCCATCCTGCTGAGTAGTCATCAGAATGACCTGTCCTTAATGCCCAAGCCATCTAGCGCCGCACTCACAGGCCAGCACCAGGCACCACAGGCACTGATTGGGAGTCCATGCAGTTCTACCAGCTGATCAAACTCTTGCAAAAGCAATAGTATAACTGGTCAATACTTGTGCACTTTCTCAAGAGATGCCTCTCTCAAGGCATCTCCCTCCTCTAACCAGATGGTCATGTCTACTACTACTACTTTCTCAGGACAGCTAAAGACTAAGTCAGGTATGAGCCTGGAGCCTCACACAATGTACGAAGGCTCCACACTGATACTCCAGCCATAGGCAGCAGCTTCTTTCGCTACCAGATTACAGATTTTGTTGTGTCTGGCAAGTCGTGGCCCTTTAAGAGCACCACAAACTCTGCTGATGTGAGATATTGTCTCCACCCCTACTCTACACTTTGGACGCATGAAGACCCCTCGGCTACCACGTATCATGGTCTCTCGAGTGGGAAATATGTTGGAGCGCATCTTGAGTAAACTCAAGAAACACTTCTCTGTAATCCCACCCAGTCTACTTATCCAACTATTGCCAACCACATCCCCACAAAATGCTGCTACACATGCCCTGTGCACCAGCTGGGCTTGCCCATCTATGGGAGTGCACCAGCCAGATATCAAGGTCGTGTTTGGTAGCATCAGCAAGTTGAAGGAAGCTACTAATTGCTGATTCTGTTCAGCTAATCCGGCAGAATCAGCAATCTTTTTCACAAAGGCGTATCTCGACATCAGAAGGCGAAGATTACAGCGGATGATACATTTGGGGATCAGCCTCACCATCTGGTGAAGTCTTAACCTGCTATCACACCGGCTGCTATATAGAAAGTAAGAAGTGGTATCTGGGAGATGAAGAATCCACCTAGCTCCCACACAGATAACCATGTCAAGTCTCTTGAGAATTCCTCACCTGCTTGAGACTATAAAATAGTCTTGGCAAATTGTACTGCTGTAACAAGAGGAATTTCTGTCAGGGTTTCAGTGGAGCCCTGCAAATCTTATCAATATCCAGGGACACCTGCCCCACTGAATCTAAACAAAATTCCTGACTCGAGCTCGAAGTCCATGTAGGAACATTAAGTCCTAGGTTGGACATCTCTCCCGGTTCTACCTTTTTCATCGCACTACCATGGAGAGTGTTAGAGTGTTGACAAGACAGGACTTGCCCCAGCCACAAATGGAGAACCACTCACACTTACTAATATTGATTCCCAGCCCAACTGCGCGATAGAACTCCAGGCATCTATTCATAAGAGCCTGGAGACTATCACGTAACCCAGCGACTAGGACCAAATTGTCAGTGTATGTGAGTTCTTCTATTCTGATCCCCTCAACACTGAGACCTTCGCTGTCCGACAGAACATCTAACAGTGGGTTGGTTGCAATGTTAAAGAGGACTGGCAAGAGTGCGTCCCCTTGTCTAACACCCTGGCGAATCTTGATGGGCTCGCTAAGTTGCCCACTGACTGAGAATCTGGTAATGCTACTTTCATAGATCCCCTCCACGAGCACTATAACGTGCTCATGGAAGCCAAGCCTGGCAGGACCCATTCCTGTAAAGAATGGTGTCAAGCAGGATGACATCCTTGCCCCGACTATCTTTTCTTTGTACTCTGCTGCTGCTTTTACTCATGTTATTGCTAAGGTTAGCTCTCTGGGAATACCTGGACAAGGACATCATTTACGAGGCACCCATTCAGGCAGGTAAGAAGAATATTTGCCAGAACCTTGCCAGCAGCTGATAGTAGAGCAATACCTCTAAAGTTACCACACATTGTTCTGGCTCCTTTTCCTTTATAGAGAGGAAGAATAATTGCATCCTTCCAGTCCTTAGGTAGTGCACCATTCCTCCAGACTGCACTAATAAGTTCGTGAAGGGACTGTATGATGTAATCACCACCAAATCGCAAGACCTCAGCACAAATTCCATCCTTTCCAGATGCCCTATCAAGATTCAAATTACTTACTGATATCATTACTTCATCTATTGAGGGCGTGGAATTTAAGGAGCCAATGATAGGTCTTTGTTGCATAGTATCCATCACTATTTCATCCACAACTGACTCATGGTTTAGGAGTTCAGGGAAGTGTTCGATCAAGCAACCTGCAATTTTTGTTGATTTAGTAGTTAGAGTGGAAGACTTCTTGGAAAGCAAAGGAGCTGATGTGGAGCTCTTAGGCCCATAAACTTGCTTCATAATGTGGTAAAGCTTCTTGCTGTCATTTGCATCAGCAGCAGCCTAAACATCACGAGCATGATCCTCCCACAAAGTGTTCTGTACCCTCCTGAGAGATCACTGCAGTAATGATTTTACACTGATATAGTGGACAAGTACTAGATTTCACTGCACAACAGAAAGTCCTCCATGTAGCAATACATTGTGGGCATTGCGCTTTACAGCCAATAGTCGATGAACTTCAGCATCATTTACATCAAACCAGTCTCTGAGTTTGGCAGTAGCATATCCCAGTGCTTCAGCAGCATTTTGAAGAACCTGGTCTTGAAAATCTTCCTATGTTGCAGTATGCGAGTCAGAAGCTCTTTCCTCAACACAGCATCATATATCTCATGGACATTCAGACGCCGAGAAATGCTGACAGGCCCTCTTCCCGCTTTCACTGTAATCATCATCAGGAAGTTTGCTCATACCAGACTGTGGTCTGTCCAGTATTCCGATCCATGAAAGAACTTGACATTACAAATGTCATAGATGTCACGCTTGTGGATGATGACATAATCCAGTAAGTGCCAAACTTTAGGCCTTGGATGCATCCATGTTGTCGTGTGATCACCTTTGTGTATAAAATGAGTGCTTGCAAATGTAAAGTCCATGTTCATCGCAAAGCTCAAGCAGCATGAGACCATTACTACTCATTTTCTCTACTGGAAAACATTCTAGAGAGTTCTATGTTTGCCAGTCAGTTCCAACCCTGGCATTGAAATCCCCCAGTAGAACAACCTTATCAGAATTAGGGATTTTCATAAGTATGGCTCTCAACTAGGTATAAAAAATACTTGTATTTTCATCACAGCTAGTCAAAGTAGGTGCATAGGCACTTATTAGAATAGCAAACTATCCACCTTTCAGGTGAAATCGCAGAGTCATTAGATGTTCATTTATAGGAAGAGGAAGCTCCTCCAACTTCTTAAGGATATCAGATCGAACTGCAAAGCTAACACCAGCTTTTCTGCACGCCCCCTCCATTTCCCAGAAAAGGTGTATCCACCTCCAACTTCCTCAAGCTGACCATCACCTTCTATACAAGTCTCTGAAAGTGCAGCTATATCAATGTTATAATAGTTCAGCTCATGAACAACAAATGCAGTGTGTCTTTCAGGCCTACAATCCCTCTTGTTATCCAACAGAGTGCGCACATTCCTACATGAAATGTTTAAGTTCCATCCAAATTTTGTAAATAAAAGTCTCTTTGTTTTTTGAGTGCAGGGTGGACATCTGTCAGTCACACTAAACTGACCAGATATAGAAAGACAGGCAATTTTTGGTTCACCTTTATTAGAACCTCCCCAGCCTCTGGGTGAGCAGTGCCCTCTCCAAATGGAGTTGCTCAGACACTGATGAAGCAATAGAATCCTACCGCTGTCTTGTGCGACAAGGAGACGGCTTTATATCTAGCATGGGCTGTTTGCGTGCAGGTCGCTGACTATATGCTTCCAACCCTTCAGGTCTGCATGCTTCACCACCTTCCCATCACCACAGGACTTCCGAATAAAAAGAAATGTACAAAAAATATATAAATATATATACTAAAAATAAAATAATGGGAAAAAAACAAAAAAAAACGCACATATCGAGCAGAGGTCAGCAATGCCTGTGCAGAGTTTTAGGTTCAATAAGGCTGGCACAACACCTCACAGACCCTGTCCACTTTATTGACATTATCCCTCCTCACAAAACTATCTGACGAATGGGAATGTGAAACTCTGAGTAACAGGTTTTGTGATATTTTTGCTGCTTTTTAATAAAGCATATTACTCTACCTCTGGTATTCGAGTACTATTTTTTTCACCTTGTTTCGCATTTATGTGCTTACTCTGGTGTGTGTATATATATATATGTGTGTGTGTGTACATATGTACAAGCACATGCAATCATATAAACACATATACACACTCATATATATATGTATAATCTTAAAGTATACACATATATATGCTTATCCATCTACACATATATGTCACTATTTTCACAGACAATGGTTAAAACTGAAAAATTTTTTTATACATATACATATATACATACATACATACATACATATATATATATATATATATATATATATAATATATATATAATATATATATATATAGAAAATAGTAAAAAGTGAAAAAACTACAGAAGGTTTAAAGGTTAAAAAATATATATTTAAGTCAATATGTCTGAAGAATATTAAAAATTTTTTTCTTACAATGACATAGTTTAGAAGAAAGACCAGTTTCGCATTTAGCTTTTCAAATTTCTTAACGTCGTAAGAAATTTGAAAAGCTAAACGCGAAACCGGTCTTTCTTTTAAACTATGTCATTGTAAGAAAAAATTTTTTAATATTCTTCAGACATATTGACTCAAATATATATTTTTTAACCTTTAAGCCTTCTGTAGTTTTTTCACTTTTTACTATTTTCTATATATTCAACCACGTGCTTTCACAAACCAACTTTCTTATCTATATATATATATCATCATCATTGTTTAACGTCCGCTTTCCATGCTAGCATGGGTTGGACGGTTCAACTGGGGTCTGGGGAGCCCGAAGGCTGCACCAGGCCAGTCAGATCTGGCAGTGTTTCTACAGCTGGATGCCCTTCCTAACGCCAACCACTCTGAGAGTGTAGTGGGTGATTTTATGTGCCCCCGACACAGGTGCCAGACGAGGCTGGCGAACGGCCACGCTCGGATGGTATTTTTTATGTGCCACACCGACACAGGTGCCAGACGAGGCTGGCGAACGGCCATGATCGGATGGTGTTTGTTACATGCCCACAGCACGGAGGCCAGTCGATGCGGTACTGGCTACGGCCATGTTCGGATGGTTTTCTTATGTGCCACCGGCACTGGTACCACAAAGATACAAATTCCATTGATGTTCATCTATTTTGATTTGGTTTTTGGTTTTCACTTGCCTCAACAGGTCTTCACAAGTGTCACAAGAAGGAAGGTATGCACAGGTGGACTGACTACGTCCCAGGTAGGGGCCACGGGTTATGGCCTCACTAGTCTTGCCGGGTCTTCTCACGCACATATACATATATTTACACACATACTCATACACACACATATACTCACACAACACACACACATACATAGGTACGCTAAAATATACATACATCTTGAAGCTGGCTGGATGTGGTGTGCCATATCAAGTCAATACAATGTAGCCCACTACTAAATGTAGCATATAAATGTAACACTTCGAGGTTGGAGTAACCAGCGAACATCAAATAATTAACACCAAGAAGGAAGAAATGTTATTTACATATATTTATTCCCTTACCCCACAGGTTGTTAAAGAGCCAGTAGCAATTCTAGTGATAGTGATGACAAGGATGACTTGCTGGTTAATAGTTGATATGATTGTCTGTCAGTAGAGAGTGAAAGACTAAGGTAGCCATGGTGCTGATTAGAAAGGAAAACAGGATAAAAGCAGCATTGTCTTTCTTATGGCCGAACGCCTCTCTTAGCATGTGAAGGGTGAATGGAAGTGCTGCTCTTGGTTAAGGCTGATGCAAAACATAATTTCTGTAATTCATTGTGGTAGCACACATTTCTCTTTGAGAATGTTTTCTGACACACGGTTTCTATTTTATTATTACTTATATTCCACCGCTTCATCATTTAATGGGAGAAAAGTACTGAAGAAATATATATATTATATATATATATATATATATATATATATATATATAAGGCTTGTTGTTTATACCCAAAAAATGGACTTGTTATTTATACTCAAGAAATGGACTTGTTTGTGCCCAAGAAATGGATTTGCTGTTTGTACCCAAGAAATGGACAACGCACAGGTTATACTTATTTCTATAACATCATTCTCTATTAGTAAATTTCGTTTCTTGTAACAATTTAAAGGAATGTTAAAGACAAGTTATTTTAATAACATGAACTGTCTGGATAAAGAATCAAATAAAAGAAAATGAAAAACAGTGGAAGGTTTTGTAATTAGGAGCAGAGTAAGGTTGAATATCTAAAAGAATTTGCAACATGTAAGATGTTTGTAAGCAATTCCATAACAACAAAAACCGTTCCTTTCACTGGAACATTTAAATTTCGTTTGTGTCTAAATATTTTCATTCTTTGAAACCACGGAAATACCCTGACAAAAATTTGTGCTACATCTGTTTTGTCAGTGAACAAGTCTCGGTTTCAAAGCGACAAAAATATTGGGATTGAAATGAGATTTAAATCTTGGAGTGAAACCAAATTTGTGTGTGTGTGTGTGCATATGTTCTTGAGTGGTATACAAACATCTACGCTGCAATTGTTTTTGTTAATACCATTATGTAGAAGACAGAATCGAAAAAATTTTGCGCGCAAATTTTTGTTTTCATCTTTGTTTATAGCATAGATAATTTTTTCTGAAATGCCACCTTTGGCCTGCAGGACGCATTGGTTGGCCTGAGGCAATAGTTGAAAACACTTACTGGCAAACAGGGGCGGAGGACCAGGAGAATTCACACGATCCAATTTTTACCCTATAGAAAATGGATATTCTTTCTAACCACAAGGTTCCAGGTACAGTCCCACTGCATGGCACCTTGGGGAAACACTGGAGTTTAAAGGTCAAGGTCTGATGATGTTAACTTTCCAAGTCCCCCCCTGTTTGCAAGCGCGCATTTTTTTCCACATACATTTAAAGCAAGTTGTTTTATACCTATTACACTAAATTTTAATTATTTTTTTGCTCAGGTCAAATGCTAGAGTTTAAAGATCATGGTCTGACGATGTGAATTTTCCGAGTCCTCTCCCCCACCCACCGTTCACAAGTGCGCATTTTTTTTAATATTTGTTTACAGCAAGTTGTTTTACACCTATTACACTATTTTCTTTTTTGGCTGTGGTGAGATGACTCGCAACATTCATGATGTGAACTTTCCAAGTCCTTTCCCCCACCTCCCATTAGCGAGCGCACATTTTTTTCCATATTCATTTACTACATGTTGTTGTACACCTATTACACTGATTAAAAAATTTTTATTTGCTCAGGTCAAGCACTTTAGTTTAACACTCGGTCATTTGTCATTGCCTCTGTGAGGCTCAACACTTGAAGGGTGCTTTTGAAGTACCACTGGCATTGGCCACTTCATCTCTGTGAGGCCCAATGCTCAAAATGGCACCCATGCTACTGGCATGGGTGCCATTTATGTGACACCAGCATTGGCCACGACTACAATTTGACAAGTCTTCTCAAGTGCAGCATACCACCGAAGTCACTAGTCACTGCCTCTGTGGGGCCCAAAGTTTGAAGATCATGCTTCACCACTTTGTTTTCCTGAGTCTACCTCTACCGCAAGTTCCCTCCACAGTTAGAGATCAGCACTTCTTTACCAGTGCAGTCAGCTCTCTTGCACACCACATCTGATATCTCTTATGCCCAACTTTTCTCTCAAGATGCATACACTTTTGAACATGCACACTGACGTTGTACATCCAACGAAACATACTTGCTTAATTTCTTTCAAGGTTACACATGTCTTTGGCTGTCACAGCCCAGGTTTCACTGCTGTATAGCAAAGATGTTTGTACATAGGCATCATATAATCTCCTTTCACTCTGAGGGAGAGGTCCTTTGTTGCCAGCAGAAGTAGGAGCTCTCTGAACTTTGCTCAGCCCATTCTTATTCTCACAGCTACAGTCTCAGAGCATCCACCTCCGCTACAAACTTGGTCATCTAGATAATGGAAGCTATCTACTACCTCTAGCTTACCCAAAACTATCAGAGGAAATAAACAGATATCCCAACAAATTTCTATTCATGGCAGAAATACAAGCTTTTTTTTACTATAAAATAAGTCTCTCAGCAGTTGCTCACTGTCATAAATAGAATATTACTTCCACATCTCAGACAATGCCAACACAATCATTAAGCCTTCTCTCATTATCCAAATTGTCTACTTCCCTACCTTCATTCAGGTTTTGTACTAATTATCATACCCAATTCCTCAGAATGTTAGCACTCTTGAATAATTTCTTTGTCCATGTTTTTCCAGCAGCCATTGGCTTGAAGCTGTTCAATAACATCAATCTCAATGATTTTAGAGAATTAGGAAGGCCATGAGCACAGCCCTAGCCTATACATTGAACCATTAAAAATACTGGTAGTAAAAAAAAAAAAAGAGCAAATACCTTGTAGATGTTTTATCTTTGCACAGAGTGATTCAAAAGATTCTACTGATTCAAAATATAGTGAAGCATCTTCAGGCTCGTCTTTGAAAAATTTTTCTGAACATAGAAGAAATTTCAAGAAAAATGGGAAAAAACCCTTCAAATCAATTATACAAAATCCACAAATACAATCACAAATGTAGAAAACATTTATTTGCTATGAATTATCATAAGATTATTGAGTTAATTAAGTATTTGATTGATAAGAAGAGAAATGGTTGAGTGCAGAAGGTATCAGATGAACAAGTTGTGAGTTCCACAGGAGAAACAATTCTGCTTGTTTCTGTTCATCATCATCACCGTTTAACTGGAAAAAATATCAAGTCTTCTGAGAAAGGTTAGCAGTGATAAATAAGCAGCGCACCCACAGATTTCTTATGTGACATGGATGACTGAATACAACTGGCCAATCACAGGCACTGTGGTGAGTCCATGGCTAAAAAGTATCTCCCAACCACCTAGTCCACTTGCATGTGTTACACTGGGAAAGTTCGATATTAAGAGCACTAAGTGCTGTTGAACTGAAGACAATTTGAATTGCAGTCCTAAAATCAATTCCTACAAGAAAGTTACTTGCAATAGACTGGTGTACTATACAAGCTGAAATCTGACATTCTTCTACTTAATTCTATGAAAATCAAACTTAAACCTTAGTTCAGCAAACACTAAAGTTTGAAAAGTTTAAATGTTTGTGAATCATTAGTTATAATGAAATGTTTAATCAACTAGGAGACAAAAATGACAATTCCAAACATACCTTTATATGAATTTCTAGATTTTGTTAAAGATAGCAATAACAATGTTTTAAACACAGAAAACAGAAACTAAGTATTTTTTTAATCTTTGTTTTATTTTATTCTAATGTAACCTGCTTTAATGTCTCTCCCATTCAGCATCTCCACCCCACCCGAATTTTTTGATTTTTTTGATATGTTTATATGATAATATGTAGCTTAGACTAGTATGAGTTCTATGCTTTTATGTTAGTATGTGGATTAGAACAGTATGATTTCTTATATGTTTATATGAGAATATGTAGATTAGAAATAGTATGGTTTCTTATGTTTTTTTATATTATGTGGCTTAGAGTGATTATTAATAATAATAATAATAATAATAATAATAATTTAAATATTAAAGAAACATTGAAACAATGGTGTCCATCTTTGCTAACAAGTCTGCCCTCCCACTCCTACCGCTTCAATTTAAACATACATGACTTTCTTCCTTAGCTAACTGTACTCCTGCTCTGTGAGTAGAGGTTCCCCCACCTCTTGTACCCATATGCTTGTGTGCATATGCCTGTCAGAGTACCATATAAGTGTATGGATGTATGTGCTTGCAGGTATGTATGTATATATTTCTATCTAAGTGTATGCTTATGTGGACTACACGTTCATATATGTATATATATATGTGAGTATGTGTGTGTGTATATATGAATATGTAAGATTCATACCGTGCTGTGTAGTGTTTGTATATGTATATATATAGACATATAAGACTGCTTTTTACCCCTCTCTTTACTGGCCCTTAATCTGGATGCTGTATGGTAGTAAAGAAATTGTCCCTCATTGAACTGAATACACAGTGTACCAAGGTTATCTGCTACCTGGAAAGTGTTTGTGCAGATCTTCTTTTCAGATAGACAAAAGCCCCACAAAAACTACCTTCACATTGTCCCTCCCAAGTATACAATTTTAGGGTCACAACCATCAATGTTGGTACAATGAAGAAGAGATCTAATGAAATTATCAAAATGAAAGATCATCACGATGTCGATGTATGTGATGTGCAAGAAGTGAGATGGAAGGGGGCTTCTGCTTAATTCCCCACAGGTAAGAAACAGAGGTTCAAATTCTGGGTAGGCAGGAGTGATGGAGTGGGTGATGTGAGCATACTCTTAGTAGAAAAGTGGGTAGATAAGGTAATTGAGGTAGTCAGACTATGTGATAGGGTTATTAAGTTGAGACTTATCATAGATAGATTAGCAGTTACATTTATCTCTGCCTATACTCCACAGGTTGGGCTGGCTGATGACCAGAATGACCAATTCTATGAGGTCCTTCTGCAGACTGCCTCAACAACAAATGACAGAGAATTAGTTATTGTGGTTGGTGACTTTAATGGACATGTTGGGTAGCATTCTCATGGATTCCATGGTGTGCATGGTGGTTATGATTTTGGCCCCAGGAATGAGGAAGGAACAAGGCTACTGGTGTTCTGTAATGCAAATGATCTCATGACCTGCAAACCTAACTTCAGAAAATCAGCCAGCCACCTATCACTTATTAGTCTGGTGGGAACATAAGCTAGGTCAATTACCTCCTCACCAGGTAATGAGATAGGCTGATGCTCACAAATGTGAAGTCTTTACCAGGGAAAAAGTGTACACCCCAACATAGGCTACTAGTTAGTGACTTCAGAATTAGGGCTATGAAGACTCGGAGAAATAAACCATATTGGAAAATAAGATTATGGAAGCTCAAAGACCCAGCAAACAAACAAAATTTAGAGACATTCTCCTGAAAGCCTCTGAATATAGAGGAGGAAGGGATATATAGCTTAGAGGACAACTAGAAGTTCCTGTGGGACAATTTACTGGGGCCACTGACCAAATCTGAGGTCAGTGCAAAGTCCCAGCTAGGCTGAGGGTGACATGGTAGTGGAACAAGAAGGTGGACAGCACTATAAAAGCAAAGAGACAGGCCTGGAAAGATTGGAAAAATGGTGGAAGGAGAGCATTATATCAGGGAGCCAGAAGGGAAGCTAGGTGACAGGTTTACCTATCAAAAGAATAGCAGAAGGTAAAAGATTTTCCAATGTTCTACAGCATAAGGAACAGAGGCAATGAGATGGATTACAAAGTAGTGTCTCAGAAAGAATAGAGATTTGGTGAGTGAGAAATGTGTGTGAATGGATAATGTTATGTTTGCATCTAGTGACACAGAGAAGACAGATGCATGGAGATGCCATTATGAAAGGTTATTAAATGTGGAGAATGATTGGGAGGAAAGTCTTTCAAATATTGAACCAATTGAGGGACCAGCTGTCAGAGTTGATAGCAGTATACTCTAGATAAGGCAATTAAGGATGTGAAGGCTGGGAAAGCCCCAGGACCATTGGGTATCACTGCTGAGATGCTTAAAATATCCGGTAGTGTATGATACAGACTAGTCACTCGTATGGTTAATCAGGTTATTTATGAAAGCATCATTTCCAAAGACTGGTGTAGTAGTATTATAGTTAACTGCTACAAGTGTAAAGGTAATGCTTTAGATAGAAACAACTACAGAGGTATCAAACTACTGGAACAGGTCATGAAATTTAGAGACAGTTATAGTTCAATTGATTAGAAATAGAATTAAACTAAATGAGATGCAGTTAGGTTTTGTTCCTGGGAGAAGTACCATAGATGCCATCTTCCTAGTGAGACAGTTGCAAGAAAAGTATTCGGCTAAAAGTAAACCATTGTACTTAGCTTTGGTTGACCTGGAGAAAACTGGTGGTCTCTAAGGAATCTAGGAGTAGAGGAGTGGCTTGTTAGAGCAGTACAAGCCATGTAGAGCGGTGCTGTCAGTAAAGTGAGAGTCGGCCTTGAATACAGTGATAAATTATGTGTACAAGTTGGAGTTCACCAGGGATCAGTTCTTAGTCCACTCTTATTCATCAGAGTTCTCCAGGCCATAACAGAGGTATTCAAAACTGGATGCCCATGGAAACTGCTATATGTTGATGATCTTGCTATTATTGCAGAACTAGAGAAGTTCCAGACATGGAAGCAAAACCTGGAATCAAAAGGCCTTAAAGTTAACCTAGCAAAGACTAAAGCTGTTAGCAAGAAAGCAGGTAAGATTCTATTTCCATCAGGTAATTGGCTCTGCTCAATATATAGGAAAGGAGTGGGAAGTAATTCCATTTGCTGCATCCTGTGTAAGCTATGGATGCATAAGAGATGCAATGGAATCACAGGTAGGTCAACAGACGAGGTTGTTTTCGTGTATGGCAGATGTGCAGAAACATGTGACTTAGACTCTCTCAAATGGCCAGGAGGCTCTTTTGAGGTAGTAGATTGTTTCTGCTACTTAGGTGATCAAATTAGTAACCATGGTGGATGCTCTGAAAGTATTGTTTCTAGAATAAGAATAGGATGGAGGAAATTCTGAGAGCTACTACCTCTGTTGGCAACAAAAGGATTTTCTTTCAGAGAGAAAAATAGATTGTATGATGCTGGTGTATGAACGACTATACTCCATGGTAGTGAGACATGGACTCTGAATGCGGAGGACATGTGTAGACTGGAGAGGAATGAAGGCAGTATGCTCCATTGGATTTGCAACATCAGTGTGCATAACTAATAAAGCACAACTATGTTAAAAGAAAAGTTAGGCTTAAGAGGAATTAAATGTGGCATGCTGGAGAGGAGAATGTGTTGGTTTGGACATGTGATGCGTATGAGTAAAAACAGCTGCATACAGAAGTGCCTGTCACTAAAAGAGGATGGAACTTGTGGAAGAGGGAGACCCAGGAAGACGTGGGATGAAGTGATGAGGACAAATCTCAGGAAGTTAGAGCTCATGTCTGGCAATATGAGGTTCAAGAGAAGACCCATCCACGTCAGCGAAACTGAGTGCTAGAAGCATTGTGCTCCACCCACATGTAGCAATAAACTTTTCACACACCCTACCCCAAGAAACCAAACTACATCTCTTCTAAATTGCATCTTTCTCTTCCTCACATTTCTCGTCATACACTATGATTGTCTCCCACTCCCCTTCCCTGCCCTCACTGCCCTGCTCAATGTATCGCTGCTTTCCCCCCACTCCATTTTACACTCAAGTTTTCACCAGTCGCTGCAATCCCCACTTCCTACTTGCACCTACATGGCCAGCTCCTCTCAACAGTCCTACTAATGCATGCATGGAAGTTGGACGTTAAACGATGATAATAACGTAATTTTCACTATGGTGAGACATGTTTTGTTGGTAATTTTCAAAAATTAATTTTGTGACAAAATCAAATCTAAGATACTAACTTACCTGTTTGTTTCTCTCTGCTTTCATTTTCAACATTTTCTTGATCCAGTTGTTTAGCTGCACCTATATGGATGTTATCATCAACCACACAATCTTCTTCAGGCTGTGAATTTTCTAATTTTGATATTTCTTCTAGATGTGGTTTTCTATCACATTCTAAACCACAACTGATTTTGTTAGAAACCTCAGAACCTGTCTTCGACACTATCTCATTCAAAAATGTTTTACAAAATGGTGATCCAGGTTCTGGAAAGAAGTCATGAAGAAAGTCAAAAAAGATATATATATGTATATATATATATATATATATATATAATATATATATATATATATATATAATATAATGTTAGGTATATTTGCCATCTCAATATGGCTAACCACAAGGGTGGGTGTTACTGTAGCCCCAGGAGAACATCTTCTCCAGCTGGCTTTAGGCACACTTTCTGCACCCTATCGGTATTTGCAAAGGGAGGTCATCCTTCCCTCGTCAACCTAAGTGATACGCACGGACTGCAGTTTCTCGGTACTGACCCGTCATCAGCGCACGACAATCACCGGTTTTTGATGAAAGGAGTCCCAATGCAAATATTTATATCCTTTTTCCAGTAACTTTTCGTCACTGATCTTGAAAAAGTGTATACAAGCAATAATAAATCTCTGAACGAGGTATAAACAGTAACTGCATGACAATGTGAGGTATATTTGCCACCTCAATATGGCTAACCACTAAGGGTGGGTGTTACTGTAGCTTGTAGCCCCAGGAGAACATCTCCTCCAGCTGGAAAAAGGATATAAATATTTGCATTGGGACTCCTTTCATCGAAAACCGGTGATTGTCGTGTGCTGATGACGGGTCAATACCTAGAAACTGCAGTCCGTGCATATCACTTAGGTTGACGAGGGAAGGATGTCCTACCTTTGCAAATACTGATAGGGCACAGAAAGTGTGCCTATAGCCAGCTGGAGAAGATGTTCTCCTGGGGCTACAAGCCTACAGTAACACCCACCCTTAGTGGTTAGCCATATTGAGATGGCAAATATACCTCACATTGTCGTGCAGTTACTGTTTATATCTCGTTCAGAGATTTATATATATATATATATATATCAATACCTAGCCAAAGATAAGCCCCTGTACCTGGCTTTTGTTGACATGGAGAAAGCCTTTGACAGGGTCCCCTGATCCCTTATCTGGTGGTCAATGAGAAAACTAGGGATAGATGAATGGTTAGTGAGAGCTGTGCAAGCCATGTACAGAGACGCTGTAAGTAAGGTGAGGGTTGGCAACGAGTACAGTGAAGAATTCCGGGTAGAGGTTGGGGTCCACCAAGGTTCAGTCCTCAGTCCCCTCCTATTTATCATAGTCCTCCTGGCAATAACGGAGGAATTCAAGACAGGATGCTCCTGGGAGCTCCTCTATGCTGATGACCTTGCTCTAATTGCTGAGTCACTATCAGAACTGGAGGAGAAGTTTCAGGTGTGGAAACAAGGATTAAAATCGAAGGGCCTTAGAATCAACCTAGCCAAAACCAAAGTCCTAATAAGTAGGAAGGTAGACCAATCACAAACGACTTCAGGTAGATGGCCCTGCTCGATCTGTAAAAAAGGTGTAGGTAGAAACTCTATAAGGTGCACCAAGTGTAAGCTATGGACACATAAGAGGTGCAGCAATGTCAAAGGAAGGCTAACTAGGAAAATAGTTTTTGTCTGTGGCAGATGCTCAGGTGTAATAAACACTGGAAATGTGCAGAGACCAACTTCTGCCACGTTCCAGGGAGACAAACTAGAAGTAGTTGATAGCTTCCGCTACCTAGGTGACCAAGTCTGAAAGTGTGCTGAAAGTGTAACTGCTAGAGTAAGAATAGCCTGGGCAAAGTTTAGAGAGCTCTTACCCCTGCTGGTGACAAAAGGCCTCTCGCTCAGAGTAAAAGGCAGACTGTATGATGCATGTGTACGTACAGCCATGCTACATGGTAGTGAAATATGGGCCGTGACTGCTGAGGATATGCGTAAGCTCGCAAGAAATGAAGCCAGTATGCTCCAATGGATGTGTAATGTCAGTGTTCATAATCAACAGAGTGTAAGTACCTTGAGAGAAAAGTTGAACCTAAGAAGCATCAGTTGTGGTGTGCAAGATAGACGTTTGCGCTGGTATGGTCATGTGACAAGAATGGCTGAAGATAGTTGTGTGCAAAAGTGCTACACCCTAGCAGTTGAGGGAACCTGTGGAAGAGGTAGACCCAGGAAAACCTGGGACGAGGTGGTGAAGCATGACCTTCGAACTTTAGGTCTCACCAAGGAAATGACTAGAGACCGAGACCTATGGAAGTATGCTGTGCGTGAGAAGACCCGGCAAGACTAGTGAGGCCATAACCCGTGGCCTCTACCTGGTATGTAGCCAGTCGACTTATACGTACCTTTCCTTCTTGGGACACAAAACTCCACTTGTGAAGACCCGTTGAGGCAAGTGAAAATCAAATCAAATCAGATATCAGAAAGCAGAACCAAAATCGAAGTCGATCAACATCAGCTGTGATACCAGTGCCGGTGACAAGTAAGCGAACCATCCGATTGTGGCTGTTGCCAACGCTGCCCCGACTGGCCTCCGTGCCGGTGGCACGTAAAAAGCACCATCTGTTCGTGGCCGTTGCCAGCGCCGCCCCGACTGGCCTCCGTGCCGATGGCACGTAAAAGCACCATCCGTTTGTGTCCGTTGCCAGCCTCGCCTGGCCCCCGTGCCGGTGGCACGTAAAAGCACCATCCGTTCGTGGCCGTTTGCCAGCACCGTATGGCACCTGTGCGGGTGGCACGTAAAAAGCACCCACTACACTCGCGGAGTGGTTGGCGTTAGGAAGGGCATCCAGCCATAGAAACACTGCCAGATCAGACTGGGCCTGATGCAGCCTTCTGGCTTCACAGACCCCAGTTGAACCGCCCAACCAATGCTAGCATGGAAAGCGGATGCTAAATGATGATGATGATGATGATATAGTTAATCCAAACAAGAAAGCACAAAAAAAACACAACACGAGGACTTGGAACAAATATAGTATTATTGGACGCTCAGGAAAGAAGGAGGGTTTAACGTTTCGAGTGGAGCTCTTCGTCGGAAACATAGGAGAAGGAAAGATCCAGAGAAGGGAAGACAGAGGAAAAAAGATCGCCAACGGTACACACGAGGTCACATTTTGATATATATACACACACATATACACACACACACACATATATATACGTACACATATATATCTAAAATAGAGAAAAACATAACAAGAAATACAAGTAACTTTTCTTTTAAATAATTAATTTGAAAACAATTTTGTAGAGGCAGCATATTGTTGATTGTATAGATTTTAGCACTAATATGAAAAATGAATAAAAACATAAAAAAGAAACAAAAAGACCTTTAAAGATGAAAGTCAAAGACAACTGTGCTATGATTCAAACACTAAAATATCCAATAAACTGCTCTCCTAACTTGGTAATCTCACTCTCTCAGCGAAAACAGTAAACCATATATTTGCAAAAGTTTACTAAATCCTGTGTTTACCTCTGCAATAATTCTGGGAAATTTACTTAACCTCATATAGAGATCAAGGTAAGAATACTTGAATTCACAGCTGTAGATGAAAAGAATGAAATTAATACTTGAAAGAAGCATCTTTCTAAAACTGTAATCAACTTTACATTAAGTTGAGCTTGTAATATAATTGAATACTGACCGAATTGTATTACCAAGTATGGTAAAATTATGTAGTACTGTCTCATTTCTTAAATCCTTGTCTGATTTTTCCTAGTTACATGTGTGGGAAGCAAAAAAGTTCAGTAATATTAAAAAGAAATAAAATTATTGTTCATAGAATTCAACATCACGATCATCAATATCTATACTGCCATATAACACTTTCACCAAAATAATTGGATCCCAAATCTGTCCACTCTTTTAAACCTTCCAATACCACTTCAGAATGCACGCACACACACAGAGAGAGATAGAGTATTATATTCAAATAACATCACAATAATCTGGTTAGTAAGGGACACAATTTGTTGCAGTAGTAATCTCCAACTCTCATACTCCTTGGCAATATTTGTACAACCATCCCCAAATGCACCAAGAACACTATATTTACTACTCTGTTCAGACAAACATAAAAGAACACATATACACAAAAATAGCAGTAGCGTCAATAACTTCATTTATAATAAACACTACTTGGATAAATATCAGCAAAATGAAGTGCACAGCTGCTTTTGCAACTGTTGCATTCTGATTGAGTCCACTATGGTCATTAGTCTCAGATATGACACTACTAGAGCCTACAAGCATAAAAACAGACTTAATGCTGGAAAAAGAATAAATGTCGAAATTTCCACATTGCACTTCAGACCCTTGTATGTCAGAGTATGATCTTCCAACAAAAAAAGAGACATAGCAATATCTAGAGAAAAAGAACCTGTGGCTTGCACCTAGTTGTTTGAGAGAATACCCATGTAATCTGAGCTGTGGTTAATAAAGAAAAACAACATTAAAATAGGAGTAGAACCTTTTTTGTTTTTTTATCAGTCAGGTAAAATGCAACAGAATTATTTGAGGTCATAGATTTGAAATTATGATCAAGAGCTTACAACGGTTGTTCTTATTTCATAATAAATGTTTGGAAATATTAAACAAAAATCTTAAATTTACTGCATGTATCTTTAATTCCATAACACTTTAATTTGATCAGGAATAATGGATGTTCCTACATCAATTTCCAGTGCATTTAGGAATTTATAAAATAAATAACAAAGTGGTACATACAAAGGAATTAGAGTATGTTAACACCTGTAACAAGATGAGAGTTTCATGAACACTTGAGGGGTGTCTGGTCTTATCTTGTCACATACAAGTCGAAGAAAAGGAACCAAAAATCCGGCTGTCTTCAATAACAATAAATAATGCTTTATTCTTCGGGTTCACAGGTAAAATATATACATATATATTTCTTAAGGGCAAACCGGCAGCCAAGTCCACAGGACTGTTTACAAATGTTCACTCGGGTGAGCCAAGAAGATAAGGTCTCCGTTCCTGCTTCGAAGAGAGCTTCTCTATGTGTAGGATTTTCCCAGAGAGAAGTTTTAGTCACGTCCACTCGTTAGGGCTGCTCTTCCAAAAAGGACAGATTTAGCGGAGATGCTTTCAGGTTGCAGTTCCTGCGCATGCACATGAGGGAACTTCCAACGGCCTACCGGAAGTAATCCAATTCTGCGCATGCGCGCTGAAACTTCCACAGTAGCGTCACTACACACCTGTCATAAAACCTATGTTTACTACTATCACAGAAATTATAGCATGTTTACCGTCATCAGAGAATTATATAATGTTTAACAGTCTTATCCTTATAATATACAAGTTATAGTTGCAAATAATTTACAAATGTAGTAGTTATGGTTTGTAGCAATAATATTAATTGAGGTTTATCTTTAATAATATCAAATAAAAGAGGTTTAAATAATAATTATGTGAACCAGCAATCTTAATTCAGCACATGATTATTATAATACTCTATGCTTTATGTCACACTCATCAATGATCAGCATTGATAAGAGCAAACCAAAACTCCAGCATTTGTCAACTTGGATAAGACCTCTGATAGGACATTATGCTCAGTAGTTTGGTGGTTACTAAGAAAACTAGGAGTAGATGAATGGCTTGCTGGCTTGTGAGATCCATACAAGGTGTGAAGAGAGATATAATATAAGAGTTCTAATGACTTCATCAAGAATTTAACATGCAGATAAGTGATCATCATTGTTCAGTTCTCAGCCCTCTTCTCTTTGTTATATACTAGCAGAGATACCAGGTGTTGCTCAGGATTAAAATGGCATAGTTTTTTATTGTTTTACTTGCTTACTGCGGCCAGCATGGCACCACCTTTAGTCAAAGAAATTGACAACAGGATTTATTCTTTGTAAGCATAGTACTTATACTATCTGTGTTTTTAGCATACGGCTAAGTTATAGGGACGTAAACACAGCAACATCGGTAGTCAAGTAACGGAAGGGGTACAAACACAGACACACAAACACACACATACATGCATATATATATACACACACACATATATAAATATATATATATACACAAGTATATATATATACCTACATATATATATATATATATGCGCATGTATATATAACGTGATCATGTGACCGACCAGACCATCAGATGTTGTTACACATCACTGGTCACAATGCATTCGCATTGTTTCAGCCTTCGAATGACGCCACCCCGCTGGCTAAGCGAGCAGGCCAACAGAAGAAAGAGTGAGAGAAAGTTGTGGTGAAAGAGTACAGCAGGGATCACCACCCCCTGCCGGAGCCTCGTGGAGCTTTTAGGTGGTTTCGCTCAATAAACACTCACAACGCCCGGTCTGGGAATCGAAACCGCGATCATGCTACCGCGAGTCCGCTGCCCTATCCACTAGGCCATTGCACATGTATATATATATATATGCATGTATATGCGCATGTATATATATATGTATGTATATGCGCATGTATATATATATATATATGTATGTATATGCGCATGTATATATATATAATATATATATATATACATGTATATATACACAAGTATATATATATATATATATACACACATGTATATATACACAAGTATAAATATATGTATATATATATATGCAGGAATATAAATATACATGTATATATATATATGAGTATATATATATATATATATATATATATATATATATATATATATAACATATACAAATTAGTAATAAATGGCACAACTAAGTACCGATATTTACTGGAAATAGCGAACGTAAAAATACGACGCTAATGTGTAGCTTCACCGCGTATGTATTAGCAAAAATGCGTGTGTGCAACAAAATAGAGAAAAAAAAACGTCTTACCTCCAGGGAGAACATCTGAAAGATGAAACACCCGGAAAGTGGATAATGTGGTACCTGCAGGTTTCAGGTTTTGCAAGATATGTCTCTTATATATCGGTACTTAGTTGTGCCATTTATTTACTAATTTGTGTATTTTTCCCTCACGGGCTACTTTTTACTGGAAGGCAATACTTTGTATTGCATTACTGATATATATACATATATATATATATATGTATGTATGTTTGGTTTCGTGCCAGGAAATGCACCACTGGTGCCATATTTCTGGTGAGACAGCTGCAGGAGAAATACCTAGCCAAGGATAAGCCCCTGTACCTGGCTTTCGTTGACATGGAGAAAGCCTTTGACAGGGTCCCCCGATCCCTTATCTGGTGGCCAATGAGGAAACTAGGGATAGATGAATGGTTAGTGAGAGCTGTGCAAGCCATGTACAGAGACGCTGTAAGTAAGGTGAGGGTTGGCAACGAGTACACTAAAGAATTCAAAGTAGAGGTAGGTGTCCACCAAGGTTCAATCCTCAGCACCCTCCAATTTATCATAGTCCTCCAGGCAATAACGGAGGAATTCAAGACAGGATGCCCCTGGGAGCTCCTATATGCTGATGACCTTGCTCTAATTGCTGAGTCACTATCAGAACTAGAGGCAAAGTTTCAAGTGTGGAGACAAGGATTAGAATCGAAGGGCCTAGCTAAAATCAAAGTCTTAATATGTAGGAAGGCAGGCAAATCACAAATGCCTTCAAGTAGATGGCCCTGCTCGATCTGTAGAAAAGGCGTAGGTAGAAACTTTATAAGATGCACCAAGTGTAAGCTATGGACACATAAGAGGTGCAGCAATGTCAAAGGAAGGCTAACTGGGAAGATAGTTTTTGTCTGTGGCAGATGCTCAGGAGCAATAAACACTGAAAATGGTCAGAGACCAACTTCCGCCACATTCCAGGGAGAAAAACTAGAAGTAGTTGATAGCTTCTGTTACCTAGGTGACCAAGTCAGTAGCGGGCGTGGGTGTGCTGAAAGTGTAACTGCTAGAGTAAGAATAGCCTGGGCAAAGTTCAGAGAGCTCTTACCTCTGCTGGTGACAAAAGGCCTCTCACTCAGAACAAAAGGCAGACTGTATGACGCATGTGTATGAACAGCCATGCTACATGGCAGTGAAACATGGGCCGTGACTGCTGGGGATATGCGTAAGCTCGCAAGAAATGAAGCCAGTATGCTCCGATGGATGTGTAATGTCAGTGTTCATACTCGACAAAGTGTAAGTACCTTGAGAGAAAAGTTGGACCTAAGAAGTATCAGTTGTGGTGTGCAAGAGAGACGTCTGCACTGGTATGGTCATGTAGCGAGAATGGATGAAGATAGTTGTGTGAAAAAGTGCCACACCCTGGCAGTTGAGGGAACCTATGGAAGAGGTAGACCCAGGAAAACCTGGGACGAGGTGGTGAAGAACGACCTTCAAACTTTAGGTCTCACCGAGGAAATGACCAGAGACCGAGACCTTTGGAAGAATGCTGTGCGTGGTAAGACCCAGCAGGACAAGTGAGACCATAACCCGTGGCCTTTACCTGGGACGTAGCCAGCCCACTTATGCATACCGTTCCTTCTTGTGACACAAACCCTACTTGTGAAGACCTGTTGAGACAAGTCAAAATCAAAATCAAAATCGAAATCTTTCAACATCAATGGAAATTGTAGCTGTGATACCAGTGCCGGTGGCAAGTAAGAGATATATATATATAGGAGTGGCTGTGTGGTAAGTAGCTTGCTAACCAACCACATGGTTCCGGGATCAGTCCCACTGCGTGGCATCTTGGGCAAGTGTCTTCTGCTATAGCCCCGGGCCAACCAATGCCTTGTGAGTGAATTTGGTAGACGGAAACTGAATGAAGCCTGTCGTATATATATATGTGTGTGTGTGCTTGTATGTCTGTGTTTGTCCCCCTAGCATTGCTTTACAACCGATGCTGGTGTGTTTGCGTCCCCGTCACTTAGCGGTTCGGCAAAAGAGACCGATAGAATAAGTACTGGGCTTACAAAGAATAAGTCTCGGGGTCGATTTGATCGACTAAAGGTGGTGCTCCAGCATGGCCGCAGTCACATGACTGAAACAAGTAAAAGAGTAAAAAGAGTAGAGTATATATATAAACGGCAAAATGTCTGCGTGTGTGTCCTTTATGCAAATCTACAATTTTTCAGTTAGAGGGCTCGCACTTTCTTTGGTCATTCAAAACTGTCCAAGGGTGGTCGTGCACATCTTTACATTTCCCCAGTCACCCCGCAAAGCCATTAAAAAATATCAATAGAAGTGACTTTTTTGTGAATTTTCTATCCAAAACCCAATCAAAATGCCCAAAACTTGATACGCCAATTGAATGTCAGCTAGCTGTATGTGATTGGTCGGAGATTTGGACAGTACTTGCGTGTATGTGCGCACGCACACAGCTGTATATGCATGCACTAGCACTATGACCCGGCGTTGCTGGGTCACAGTGCTAGTATATATATATATATATACACACACACACATGTATATATATATGTATGCATACATATTCATGTATATATATATATATAAGAGAACAGGAGAAACTAGAAGTAGTTGATGGCTTCCTCTACCTTGGTGACCAAGTCTGTAGTGGGGGTGGATGCACAGAGTGTGTTACCACTAGAAGAAGACTAGCCTGAGCAAAGTTCAGAAAGCTTCTACCCACTACTGGTGACAAAGGGCCTATCATTCAGAGTGAAAGGTAGAATGTATGATGCATGTGTGTGAACTGCCATGCTTCACACCAGTGAAACATGGGCCGTGACTGCTGAAGACATGCGTAGACTCAAAAGAAATGAAGCTAGCATGATCTACTGGAAGTATAATGTCAGTGTGCACAAATGACAAAGTGTAAGAGCCCTGAGAGAAATGTTAGACATAAAGAAGCATTGGATGTGGCATGCAAGGGGGACGTTTGCATTGGTATGGTCATGAGGAGAGCTGTGTGAAGAAGTGCCACTCCTAAAACAGTGGAAGGAATCTGGGGTAGAGGGAGACCCAGGAAGACATGGGACGAAGTGGTGAAGAATGACCTTCAAACGTTGGACCTCACAGAGGCAATGACAAAAGACTGACACCTCTAGAGGTATGCTGTAACTAGAAGACCTAGTGTTGCAAAACCAGCCCACTCAAAAGTACCTTGGATCATAGGGCAACATGCCGTGCTTGAGGAGACCTATTAATTTAATACAGTTCTATATTTACGAGATGAGGAATTTGACGGATATTTGTCTTCATCTTTTTTGTTGTTAACACACCATTTCGGCTGATATACCCTCCAGCCTTCATCAGGTGTCTTGGGAAAATTTCGAACCGGGGTTCTCATTCCTAAGGTATTTTTCGATGTTATTATTATTATTATTATTATTATTATTATTCAGGTCATTGCCTGGAATCAAACTCGGAATCTTGGGGTTAGTAGCCCCCAAGATTCCAAGTTCGATTCCAGGCAGTGACCTAAATAATAATAATAATAATAACAACATTGAAAAATACCTTAGGAATGGGAACCCAGGTTCGAAATTTCGCCAAGAAACCTTACGAAGGCTGGAGAGTATATCAGTCGAAACGTGTTAACAAATAACAAGATGAGAACAAATATCTGTCAAATGTAAATAAGGCTACTGAGTTAAGTACATCAACATCAAAATCAAATCAAATGGAAA
>NW_021834547.1:0-10000 GCF_006345805.1 Octopus sinensis
TCGTTAACTGCCAACAATCAACATAGATCATTACACAATTACTGTAACAATTGGTGACCACTGACTTCAATTTCGCATACCGTTGCACTATCAAAGCAGCAAATTCTCCTCGCACGGAAGCCCTAGAGTCATTCTGGCGGGAAATCCGGTATGTAAAGAAAGAACACAACCGCGATGCAGCAGAGCTAAACGACATACGAAGGGAGTATTGTGTAAATGCCTCTCCCAAACATCTAACATCATCAGCGAAACACTCCTGATGGTTATTATGTAACTGCCGAAAGGAAAACCATCTGGGAGAGACCTGGTAACATGCTACAGGTACAGAAATCTCGCATTCTTCAGAGAAATTCTCATGGCCTTGCTGCAAAAAAGAACGAATGCAGAGCTAGATATACCAGAATGGCTGACGTTCGCACGGAATACGACTGCCCGCAAGAACGAAGAGTCCAATGTGACCAAAAACTATAGGCTTGAACTTTACGCAGGTTGCCTGAATAAACCTCCCCAGGACCATTGTCAAACAAATGGTGTGATAACTCACGAAGTGGCAAGGGGAAAGAAAGGAGTTTGCAGCTGTACTGGACAGGTCCTCTTTAACAAAGATGCCCTGAAAGAAGTTAAGCAACATCGTTGTAACATCTTAACAATATGGCTAGACTGCAAGAAGGTGTTTGAATCTGTGCTCACTCATGGATGACCACAACGTGGTCTACACAGTTATCACTGACAACTATTAATGCAACACCTATTGGTACAAACAGGATTAAGCTATCAACAGGCGCAATCCAGGGCGATATTCTCTCGGTAATTTTGCCTATATTGGCAGTGAACACTTTGTCGTTCCTGTTAACAAGATGCCAAGGCAACATGGCTGGACAGACGGAGAAAATAAGGCATTTTACCACAGTACAGAAAGGAAATGAAGAATGGAGTCCTTCCACTAGTGCGTTAGGGTCCAACCGATAAAGAATAAAGTCTAACCATTGCTAGATTTTGGGGAGTTGAATGAGCATGTATAATGCTTTTAAGGCGGTGAAATTTTGCGGGACAGGGGCTAACAACAGGGACGACTACGATCGTCGATGTTAAGTTGGTATATCTACAGCTCTGAGAAATAGTGGTGGTACTATCTGGTGAGGTACAAGAACAGAATATATTTCCTGATCCGGCTGGCATTCGGTTTCAGTGCAGTACTGAAAATCATGGCGAAGGTTCTTAGGACGATCTTGATGACCAAGGTAGCACAGGCTACGAGTTCCTACACATATCGCATTCTGGATAGATTAGTATGTGCAGTTGGTAGAGTAAATTGTGGGTCATTTGAGGTGGTGTGAGTTGACCGCAAACCACCGAGGCTATAGGAGGTATTGCGCTGAGGCTCAAACACGAAAGAGGTAAGGTGGGCAGACCCGTGTTTTAGAGAGGAAATGGGATTTGAGATCTAAGCGAGCACATGAGTAGGTTAGAACAGCTCTCAATATGCGGAAAACTGGTAGAGCACTCTCCTATAACAGGATGGCTCCAAAGGGCATGAAGCTGCATCAAGAGGCGATCTGAGGAAGTGAAGCTGAAAAAATGAGTTAGAAGAGAGTTGCCATGATGCAGGACGTCTTGGAGAGAGTGAAAACAGGGGATCCAGTGAAGGGCACCTCTTCGTCCCAATATTTTGTCATCTCTTTCGGATTCAAAATTCTGAAATCAGCTTTCACTACTTAGTTCTACGTTATCTTTTCCACAAGAGCCAACCATTTACAATGATCAGCATGTCGTTATACAGCTAGCCTCTTTCATAACCATCATATGGTCATATAAACATAGTCTTCTCCCTCGAACGCATATGATTCCTCTTATGCCTAACTTTTCTCTTAAATACATTTGTACTTTGTTGTTCATATACACATATTTTTCACATCCAACGGAGAACGTAGGTTTTCACATGTCCACTGCATTTAGAGCCCACATCTTATTACTATGCTGCACTGTTGTTTGTATATAGCCATCATACAATCAGTTTTTCATTCTGATAGGGAAGCATTTTGTTACCAACAGAGGGAAAAACCTCTTGAAATTTCTCCAGCCTGTTTTTATTTTAGTAGCTATAACTTCAGAACAACCTCTCCACTGATGGGTAATAGAAACTATCTTTTTTGTTTAAGGATCTTCCTGAGCATTACAGAAAATCTATTTCCTATGCACATATAGAATTTCTTTGCTAGTGTGCATCAATTGCATATAGAGTCTACTTTCTCTGTTAAACTGTCTGTGATACTACGGCAACTCTTGTGTTTCTATAGTTTGCACTAAGTATACCGCATGGAATTTCTAATAGTATCTCTGTATAGGGTTTGTGTGGCTGTCATAAGCTATTCTTCTGCTGCTAGCTTCTTCTTTGACCTCACCTTTTCAGAGTAAGGAACTCTGTGAAACGTTTTCTGCAGATCAATGAATGCTAAGTAGAGCAGCTTACTCTTACCCAAATACATCTGCAGTCACTTCCCCAAAACATGGATTTTTTAATACTTATCTATTGCCCAGAACCGAACTTTATCTCGTCTCGTCTTTTTCTGTAATTGCTTGAGCTGTAGTTGTTCCCATAACTTTCGTGTCCTTGTCCAGCAATTTGATACTCCTGTGATTACCTTTCTATAGCATCTCCTTTATGCTTGTAACAACTGTTGTAATGCTGTAATGCCAGTCACTAGGTATACCACTTTCCTGTATAATCTGATTGACTATACAAGTAACTAAGCCATATCCCACAGTGCCAAGTATTTTAAACCTTATAATAGTAATTGCTAATGGGATTTCTCCTGCTTTAATATTCTTCAGGGCCCTATCTATCATATTACTACCAGCTAGAATGACTAGTCATTCTGTTGGAAAGATCTTTCTTCCATGTTATCTCCACATATAGTAACCTTAAATGATAGCACTTTCAAGTTTTTTTTACCTCCCTGAATCACTTCTATCCATCCACACACACACACACACACACACACAACACACACACACACACACACACACACACATACACACACACCAATATAAAAAATAACAACCAACTATACAAAAAAAAGAAACGATATGTAAAAATATTCACAAAAAGCATGTAAAATGTTGTTACTATACAAATCCAAGGACAAAATATTCAGCTGATTATTGGATAATTTATACAAACAACATCAATAAAAAGCAAGCAAAAAGAATACCGTTGCATTTTCCTGATTATGTCCTGTAAACTTTATTTTACCAAATGCATCACAGGGTTTTGATGGCTCCTCATCTTTAGAATTTCTATCAAAGACAAACAGAAACCAAATGAACTGTTGAAGTAAAGTTGTGATGGGGAAGGTAGAAGAGGAAAAATGACAAAATCAAGAGATAAAGAACAACTCCAATGAAAGATACAAATATCACCGACATAGATACATAAATCCATACACGGAAATAAATAAATAAATTTTAATTTAGTTGAATCAAATAATGATTACTTTTAAATAAACTGAAAAGGAAAAATAAGAAATATGTTGCCGTCAAAATAAATTAAGGAAATGGGTTTCACCATTCCACATCTGAGGTATGATAAGGCCGTATTCAGAGACTGGCACGAAGTCACTTACAAATACACACCAAATTCTGACCCATACTGTGCTGTGTCTTCTCTGCCTTTTCTACCGCTACTACAATGGCCTCTGCTGGATGGCCTCTGACCACCTTATCCAGGTATCACTGATACACACATCAACACCCTATCTCAACAGGAACACCCTCTCTCCGTTCTCCTCTACTAGAAATCTTATACCTACAGCCAATTCCGCATTCCATACCATCAATCATCAAAATGACCGGACATAATACTGGCATTGTCATAAGACTGTCTCCTGCAGTTTTCAAAATTTCTATTGGCTTACCTGAAAGAACATAACGCACAATAACTGAAAGCTGAGCAACATTCTGGTGTTGGATCTACAGAAACAGGGAAATACTTGGCAGTTTTAAAATCTGCAACAATATAATTCTTGATATGTTTTGCCATCAACAGAACAATTTCTTCGTAGATGGTGGGTGATAAGTACGACTGCTTACCACTTCCAGTATTGCCAAAGGTTTTCAAGTGACCCATAAGAAATGGATCAAATTGTTCTATAAGTTCCATAATTCTCAGAAAATTTCTCAGCCAACTATCTCTTCACTACCTCTAAATGCCAGACCTCTCTCAACTAGAAATATTGTCACAGTCGCTACATGAAAGAATGCAATACTTCAGTCCAGTATTTCTTGTTTCCCTGGACTTGTTCTTCCAACTCCTTGTTAACATGAGATGATCCCTGCATAAAAGATGGGGCTTGACTTTGTTCTTCTGTTTTCAGTTTCTCCTCTGCTTTTCTCACTTCAGTAAAGCCTTCCTTGTTGGAAAACCTGTCATGTTGACCTTGCAGGAGAGTGTAGTAAAAACAATAAACCTTACCCTCTGATGAGCTGTACAGGGGTCACATCTTTAAAAAAACTGCTCACCATTGTCATGAATGGTATAAAACATTAAATTTTTTAAACAACGATAGTGCCCAGCCAGTTTGCCTTCATTTGGTTTATAATGGTGTCGAGATACTGGGAAGGTGTCGGAGGCATTTTTATTTTAACATATGGCTGATTTTTGCCTGAAAGAACATGGACAAATACTTTTCTCTGACAGAAAATCATATGACTGTGTCTGGATCCCATGATGCTACTTTGCTATTCATGACAGTAGGACATGAGGATTCTTCACCTTGAATGTCTTGAGGTAATACGTTCTTCCTCTTTTCAGCAGATCTACTTAGGAATGCAGCTGGTTCTTCAAAAGGAACGTCTGATACTATTTCTGCATTATTAGCCCCTAGGCTTTCTTTTTTCAAAGAAAATAACAATTCTACAGTGTTTTGTCTTTTCTAATACAACAGCATTTTTTTCATTTTGTTCTTTGTAAATTTTACTCGTCTGAGATCCAGTCAATTGAATTTTCTGTGGCATTCTTAGATATTTTGTGTGTGAGTATAATATATATTCTGAATAGAAGCAAAAGAAAATATTTTTAAAAAAATGAATAAATAATGCTGGAATTGATGGCAGCAATGTAGACATAATTCATTTAATCCTGCTGCAGGTATACTAAGCCAGTCACTTTATGCATATGTATTACTCCTGTGTCTTTTGCAGATAAATAGAGCAGCTGCCAAAGTTAATAAAAGTTGAACAGAAAAATGTTCAAGGATTACAGATTAATGATTTCGTTTCCATAAAATTACTTTCCTTCAAAATTATGCTTCACTTCCATGAAAATGAAAAGGTGTCAGAATGACAGGTATAAGTCACTAACATTTTTCAATATTCAGGTTAATTTTTTTTTTGTAGATTCCCCATTACTGTTGGATTTATTTTAATGAAACCACTGGCGGTGGAATATGAGCTATGACAACAGATGACTTGCGAACACTTGAAAGAAACGAAGCTAGAATGCTCCGCTGGATGTCAGAGTGTATATGATTTAAGAGGAAAACTATATGATTTAAGAGGCATCAGATGTTGCGAGCAAGAGAAGAGACTGCGCTGGTTTGGTCATGTGTTGCGTGTGGATGAGGACGGTTGCATAAAGAAGAGCTGATCCCTAATTGTGGAGAGAACTTGTGGATGGAATACACGCGGGAAGATGCGATGGGACGAAATGGTGAGAAAGTATCTTCAGAAACTGGGCTACACTGAGGAAATATCAAGGGACCGGGAGTTGTGATAATCTGCTGTACTTTAAAAGACGTACCACGCTAAGTAATATCCCGGTCATCCATATACACAGGCATGTGATTTACAGATTCTAGTGCCATGTAAAATGAACCCGTGCCGGTGGCACGTAAAGTGCACCCAGCACACTCTGCAAAGTGGTTGGCGTTAGGAAGGGCATCCAGCCCTAGAAACCATGTAAAAACAGACAATTGGAGTCTGGAGAGCTTCTTGGATGGCCAGCTCCTGTCACACTGTCAAACCCATAGCAGCAAGGTGGATGGACGTTAAACAGTGATGATGATGATGATGATGATAAGGAGGAGGAGGAGGAGGAGGAAGAGGAGGAGAATGTTTCTCTTACATGCCCCTACATCAAAATTAAATCTTCACAGCAACACATTTTCATTGCAAAAGATATCTTTCTCCAATAAAATGTCTTTTGCTTCAATGTTTGCCATCTTCATTTCCAATTGGCTAAATACACTGACTTTCTTTTAAATTTTCCATATATTTTCTTTCTATGATTTACATTTGCTGCGGAACACAAAGACCAGGATTTCTCATATTTTGGATTTCATGTTTTAATTACTGCTTTCGCCCTAACATCTTGGGAAAGAGGGGAAACTGGCATTTATAGAATTTTTAAGTAACAATAAAGCTAGGCATTTTGATCTTCATCTCAAACTTCCAAAATGCATGTTCGATTTAACCTTTTGAGACTTCTTCATATTTAATATTATATAAGAAAACACTTCTAACAATATACGTTGTCGTGGTTATAACTCATCATCTATGATGAACTCATTTCAGTTTCTTCACATAAAATTAGATCAAGTCCCCAGCCAGAAAAGTAAAATTTCAAAATCTCTTTCTCTCTCTCTCTCTCTCTCTCTCTCTCTCTCTCTCTCTCTCTCTCTCTCTCTCTCTCTCTCGCTCTCTCCATAAATATAATTAGGATCATTATTAGCAGATGCTGTGGATTTCCCACTGAGTTCACAAACCAGTTTTAACTTTTGCTTAATTCACTTTAATTTGTTCTTTATATAAAAGAGAAACAAATCGGCATCACAAAACCTAACCTCTTTCACTCATAAACATGTGTGTGATTATTAAAATTATTTATGCCATTACTGTATTAAGAGTAATAATTGAACAGAAATGATATATTGTTATATCAAACACCAATCAGATTTAACTTTTTTTAGTCTTCTGTTGATCTCCATTTTTATGCTTTTCATAAATAATACCGGTGATCTAAGGGAGTAGGATTTGGAAATGTAACAATTTAATATATTCCCAAATTATTATGAGAAAACCCCTGAGATTTTATTTCTCTGCTTCTATCTCTTCACTTCTTTTCTGAAGTGCTAAGCGTTTAAGAAAAAAAGAAAGAAAACGGAAATAAGAAAATCGACTGTATATAATTCCTAAATGTTTTAAATGAACATAGTCCAACTGGCCTCATGATACTAAGTTATGATGTATTGGGATGCTCAAAGAAAAGCGAAATAATGTTATTTCCAGCTACTAGGACACTCAAAAATGAGGTGGAAAATTGAATATTATATAAATAGAAATATTATTTTATGTTCTCTCCCTCGTAAGAAAAAAATCTTGTAATAATAAAAAATATAAGCCCTGCGTGGTTCTTTCTCTTTAAAGGAAAACCTCACCCTCCCTTCTATTTCTAGCTAACTCACTCACTCTCTCTCTCTCTCTCTCTCTCTCTCTCTCTCTCTCTCTCTCTCTCTCTCTCTCTCTCTTACTCAAAATCATCTGTAGGTAGCAGCAACAACAGTTACCGGTCACATTTCCCACGTGTGTTTCGAACGATGGTTGAATTCTGAATGCTACACACAAAACAAACGGAAAGGTACCATGGCGAGATGAAATATATTGGAAATTAATCCTAAGTCATCCTCACGTGATAAGCAGCGTGGAAATACAAGAGATCCCACGTTTGCACCCGAGAGAAACACAGAGGGGTGTGCATGTAGTTTGTAAAGGAAATGGTAATGAAGTCTGTATGAAGAACAATCTAACAAGCACTGGAGGGAGAAAATTAACAAGAGAAATAAAACAATATCTTTGAAAAACTACTGGAATGAAATCCTAAACATGTAAGAGACTTTCCCTCATTCTATCACTGTCTCTCTCCTTCTGCATCTCTCATCCACTGTTAAAAGTAAAGAAAATAGAAAACCTTACTCTCTCCCTATTTCTTAGTAAACTTTCTTTCTCAACTTCTCTTATTCCGAAAGCAACTGTAGGTGGCAGCACCAACAGTCGCCAGTCAAATTTCACATAAGAAAAAATTACTTATATGGAAATCAACAATTAAGAGATTCTTTTAGTTACCTCTCCCGCCCATTGCTTTTAGATATCCACATCTCTAAGCGATGTTTTTGTATACTAATTACTGGAAGAATCTCAACTGATAAAAATGTTTCAATTTACAACATTACCATAACTGAAATCCTAATATATGTGTACTTATACATTATAAAATTTAGGGGCATATTTCTTGAATTACCTTAGTTTAATGTTTTCCTCTATCCATTGAGATTTCTGAAAATAAACGAAAATAATATGAATGTTTGCAGGAATGATGAGATTTCAGCATCTGACATTAATAACACAGAGTTTCAAATTCTTTAACAAATTATACAGAGAAGACATAACTGAACAGAAATACTATAATAAATAAGTATAACTACAATTATCTGGAAGAGATAATCCAATCCATATTAACACAAGTACACATGAATTTGTTTTCTATTGATTTATAGTTTTTAGCATGGTACACTGGTTTTGACATGGGATTGGAATGAATCAAATCTTCCGGATAGAAACAGAGCCACATGATGATAAGAGAATTTTATTTCACCAATTTAAACATCTGTCAGGCTGAGAAAGTTATACAATACACCTAATGCATATTTAAAAAATAGAGACTAAAATGAAAGGAAGGAAAGAACAGATGCTAAAGATAAATGATCTTGTTGTTTAATATATTTAATATTTTTGTAGCCTCCATCAATTGAAAGATCTATTCATTGGTGAAACCTTCAAGATAAATTCCACCGCCAACGTTGGTATCCTATTAAAAACAAATTTCCAAAAGCACGCAGTAGTATGTTTCTTATCGCACTCACAGTTGCACTGCCCTTCAGGATTGTTAGAGAAGTCGTAGAATGTGGTTGTGCTGTGCAAGTTTATATACTGAGGTAAAAGGTAAATGATTTTCCTAGTCAAACACTTTTTAAACTTATAATAAATATTCATTGAGCAAGCTGTTGATATGCATATGAGGCATTTTATATAAATTTTATTTTTCTACTGAATGATATAAACACTTCTGCTAATGATAAATTTATGAACGAATTTTCTGTTTATCTGCTTATTGTTTGTCGTCTTCTTTAAAATTCCTCGCACTTTTGTGAATAAGTCAGACAACTTCTGCAACATTTGTGGTGAGGTGACCTTTGCATCGCAGAAGCGCCGTATTACTGCTCTGGTTAGAAAGGTATATCACCTATGTTTTGAATGCAAGATTGGCGACCAGGATAAGAAGTGGGCTCCTCACATGTGTTGCAACACTTGTGCTACTAGCCTTCACCAATGGTTGAAGAGGAAAAGGAAAGGAATATCTTTTATTGTACGAATGACATGGCGGGAGCCAACAGACAATACAGGCAATTGTTATTTCTGCATGGTACTTCCAGTGAAAAAGGGCTTTTCAAAAAAAGAGTCCCATGAATATCGAAATATTCCATTAGGTATGCGCCAGGTTCCACGTGGAAAATGTCTATCTGTTCCTGATGCACCAACTTCCATATTCTTCGAGTCAGATGAAGAAGAGGGTGAAGAGGAAGCAGAAGGGGATAACAGTGCTGGATTGCGGAATGACCAAAACTTTGATGAAACACACTCCTCTAGATCACATCTCATAACACAACAGAAATTCCATGGCCTTGACAAGGATCTATGACTACCTGAGAATAGGGCAAAGCTGCTAGGCTCTCGTCTTCAACAGTGAAATCTCCGAATAGCTGATGTAAACTTTCAAAATTTCATGACCGTCAGCAACAGTTCAGCAATTTTTTCATAATGGAAGGATGGAAGCACTTGATATTGAATACGAACCCAGTCACTGAAGGCTGTTCATGGATTCATGAAAAATTTGCCTGAAAGCTCTCTTGTTGCATAATGGCAATAGTGAACCTTCAGTTCATGTGGG
>NW_021834547.1:25000-35000 GCF_006345805.1 Octopus sinensis
AAATAATGAGAATGAGACGCTTCGACTTACTTCCGCTGCGAGACGAACTCTGAACTTTTCACATTAATTCTCAATACCATCGTGTCTCACTGTGAAGCGAAACCACAATGGTCTTCGTATCATTATCGTATAAAATGTATCATTAATTGTTCACATTAGTCTTTCTATTTTCCTTTTCTATTTTATCTTTTTTTTTTCCAAGTATTACATTTTTTCTTTTTTTTACAATTTCACAAAACACAAGTTCAATTCTCAGTTCATTTACAGTTCAATTCACAGTTCTTTTTAAACATTAATTGCATTACGCTCGTAATTATATTACCGTCTGCGTTTTTTACCACATTTATACTTTACACGACATTTCTTCTTCCTCTCGTTCTCTTTCTTTTCTTGTGTTCTCCTTCTCGAGTCTACCGCTTCGTTCACATCTTCCTCCGTTTGTGTATCTGTAATTTCTCCCGGCTGCAAATACGTCTCTTCCATCTGTTGTTCTTTATCTTTGAGCTTAAACAACTTTAGATTTCCTCGCCATATACTTCTTCGTTTTGCAGTTCCATCGCTCTCAATATCTCTTCTATAGTTGGTTCCTCAGTGTTACCATTCTAATTAATATTATCTGCCATTCCTCTATCCGTTTCCATTTTTTCTAAAGTTGGTGAGTTTTTCAAATACTTCTCTTCCGTCTGTTCTTCTTTATCTTTGAGCTTAAAGAACTCTAGATTTTCTCGCTCTGTTTTGTCTTCGTTTTGCAGTTCCATCGCTCTCTCTATCTCTTCTATAGTTGGTTCTTCAGTGTTACAGTTCTGATATGTTATATTCTCTGCTATTCCTTTACTTTTTTCGTTTCTTTTAAAGTTGGTGACTTTTTACGTTCTCTCTTCCTGCTCTTCACCATATTAGTTCTATTATTGTTCCCCCTCTTCATTTCGTCGGCTGCATTTTCTTCCACAATTGTTTCCAACCTTTTCTCTACTTCTGTATTCGGGCATTTCCTTCGCATATGCCCCCTTATGCCACACAAGTAGCATTTTGGGGGTCTTCCCTGCAGCACAATATCTAACTTTTCACCGGTCGGTAATTCAATTTCATAACCCCCAAAATTCAAGCATTGTTTTGCTCACTGTTAGTACGTTCAACTTTGTATTTCCTCTCTTCAAATACTCTCTGAAGATTCCCACTATTACCCATTCAGGCTCTATTATGGGTGGGATTCTTCCAACTCTAATTTTCACTAACATTTTCCTGGTTTGTCGGGTATGAGAGTCCACCTATTTCCTTCTATCACTTGGTCGTTCCTCTTTGCCGCCTCCACATTTTCAAATATAACATTTACCTTGCCGTATTGGCTTCCTCTATTTATAAAAAAAACACTATAACCATACAGCACTATACCATTGCTTCTATTTGAAATTCAGGTGCTATTTCAATCCTCCTGGATTCGTTGGAGAATGTTCTGTATGCTATTGTTGAATTCCTTAACATTTTCTTTTTCTCCTCCGACATTATAAGCTTCACATTCGTTGCTTCTCTTTCTACTTTGCTCATGTATCTCTTCATCTTTTCAGGGTCCCAATTCAACGACTTCGGTGTTAGGCTTCTTAATTTCTCTTTTTCCGGGTCTTCCACTGTCGCTTCCGCGTAGCTCTTGATTTCCAATTTTTCTTTTACCACCAAACGTCGGCTTCGTACGCATCTTCGATTAGCTTCTCTCAAAAAACAACAAAACCTGGAGTAGCATGATTTGCTAGCTGCAGATACCTGTCTAGATCTTGTGAACATATATAATTCCAGTGAAATAAATCCACTGATCACAAAAAATCGAAATATTAAATTTCTAAATATCTCAGAGAGATATAAGCAGTGATGGTATCCCATAAAGGAAATCACATTACCGCTATTTAGCCCTAGGAAGCGTCGATGCTTCCTAGGGCTAAATTAGATATTGACTATTACTGATATTAGATTATTGGTGGGTTTCTTACCTTAAAAATTAATACATAAAAATTAAAATTAATATTTAACATTTGCTAGTTTTATTCCCATTGATAAATATATTTATAGTATTTATAGTATTTATTCGATACTATATAACTACGAATTGATTATTTCAGTAAGTATTTTAAATATAGATTTCCGAAAGTTCGTTTAAGTTTGTTGTTGTATTTTTGAAATTAGCTATTTCATCTTTAAATATGAAAAATTAATTTATTAGGTCTTTATTATATGTGCATTATATTTATTTATAGAGATTATTTTAGATCTTAATTATTATATATATATACATTTATATATTTTCATTGATAATTTATATATAAAGTCATTTTTTTAAAAATTTATGTAATTAGGTATAGACTATTACCGATATAAGATTATTGGTGGGTTCTTACCTAAAAAATTAAAATTAATATTTAACATATAATCGATTTTGATTGTAATCATAATCGTAAGTTTTAAGTTTCTAGTTGAAAATAGAGATTATTATAAGTAAAATTATTATTTATTTATATTTAAAAATATTGTTTACTATTTCTGATTATTTTAAATATTTCAATTAACCTGAAGATTGACTGTAACCATAATTCGAATTATTAATTGAATTTAAATTATTGTTATTCGAATTCGTACAGCCATGAAACGATCGTAGTGTTTTACTCTTTATCTTTTATTAAACTTTTAATACTTTTGATATTTATATAATAATTTTTTAAAAAATTAATAAATAAATAAATTTATAAATAAAATAATATATAAATATAAAAATATACATACATATAAATATATTTATGCTTATGGTTATGTTTTCCAGTTTCAGCTCTTGAGCTGTGGCCATGCTGGGGCACCGCCATTTGGTGTTGCTACATGATTTTACCTCATGAATGCATTTTAGCAACTGCCATTTGGTGCATGAGAGAGTTTGATGTAGCTTCCCTCATCTGCACCTCCTGCCGTAAAGTTGGTTCATCCTGGACACCTGACAGGAAGAGATCCAGTGGACTTTAAAGACATCCGCATCCACCCCATGGAGGTCCCTCAGGTTCTTCGGGAGGATATTGAAGAGCTGTGGGCCTCGGAAGCCCAGGCTATCACAGTATCTTGTCCTACATCTTGATGGCAAATTCGGAGTCCTTGGCACCATGCAGTGGCGCCCAGTTCTGGCATTTGTGTAACTCTCGATGCCAAAGTTTGGGACAATTCCTTCCAGGATCTTCCAGATGTATATTATGGCATATCTTTCTCGCCTATTTGTATATATATATATTTGGAATTTATAAGTTTAAATTATTTAAATAATTCTTTGAAATTTTAAATTTTATATTTTTTAATTAATTTTATGTAATGGCTTATGCGTTTCACTGTTTGATTTGCCTAATAGTGGTTTTATCTCTAATTTATAATATAATATAATATATTTATACTATAAAATTGGATTTAATCCTAAATCTAATTTTTTCCTGTAAGTTTGGATTTATTCCCTAATATTATTATTATAACTTTATATATATATATATATATATATACAACCCCCCACACACGCGCGCGCGCACAAAAAAGTTCATTCCCACGTCTATATGCACCTATAGACATGGAAAACAGGGCTAAAGGCAATATATATATGTGTGTGTGTGTGTGTTTGTGTGTGTGTGGAGGCGCAATGGCCCAGTGGTTAGGGAAGCGGACTCGCGTTTTCGATTCCCAGATCAGGCGTTGTGAGTATTTATTCAGCGAAAACACCGGCAGCGGGTGGTGGCGATCCCTGCTGTACGCTTTCGCCGCAACTTTCTTCTGTTGGCCTGCTCATTTAGCCAGCGGGGTGGCGTCATTTGAAGGTAAAATCAATGCAAAGCGCATTGTGACCAGCGATGTGTAGCAACATCTGAAAGCCTGGTCGGTCACGTGATCACGTGAGAAAAAAAAAATATATATAAGTTCTAATTTACCCTAATTATACAAAAAAAGTCAGTAGCTGGTTCAACCATTGCGTAATATAGTAGTTATCACTACTAATAAAGAAAATTTGCTGTTCCACATATGTGAAAAATAATAATCAGCTGTACATTGGTATACTGGAAAATGTATTAAGATATTCATAAGCAAAATTTATAAGGTTGCTGTTAAAACAGAGTCTTTGATGAAATTCCAAAACACACATTGGTCATAATTCGTGCAAACAGAAGTAATAAAGAAAAAATGAAAAACATTAAATTACTTGGGATTCTTCGTCACTATAACTGTCTTCTTCAGCCGATGATTCAAAAGATAGTGATCTACAAAAATGAACCAAGAAGAAAGTTTAAGATTAGAGAAAGTTGTTTGTCATATGGAGTGTAGTTAACATTCTGGACATTTGAACTTCATCTAAAAGTTAAGAAAAGGAGAAAAGTGATAGTGTTGCATGGGTTGGGAGCAAGAAACAATGGAATATTACTGAAAGACTAATATAGGAGGTGATGAGAAGGATAACCAAGAGGGAGTTAAGGTCAGAATGAGTCAGAATGAGGCTAGAGGAATGGTCAGGGTCTGGTGAACAAAGGCGGAGAGAAAAGCTAAGAACATATGAGGAGAAGGTAGAAGGGGTCAGTGAGGATTATGACTAAATTTATGGAGTAATATCTATGTGTATTTAGACCTGTTGTGAAATTAGGAATACATTTCAATAAGTAGCTTTGAACAATTTTATTTCAAAAGAGAGGTCAGCAAATCTTGACGAAGTGCTCAGACAGTAAAACTCGTCAGTTTGATTTTTATTACAAGCTGCTGAAAATATAGTTCATAGACTTCATTTCAGCATAAGGTACATTTACGCATAAAGTATGGGGTGTAAATACTCATGTAATTAATATCAAGGCATCACATTTCTACAATTTTCAAATGGCATTTAATTGGTACAATTTTGATTGTGTTTTGATATATAGCCTTCTGCCATTTGTCTCGGTTTTGTGGGATGTGTGGGTGTGTGAGATCTGATGAACTGTAAAAGACAGTAAATCTGCTTAATTTAATTCACATCTCTAGAAAAACTTCTGCTTCAATGTATGATTTCTTACATAAAATAAGACCTCGAATTTCAACAATTACCATAAGGTATTTTGTTTGACCGTTTTATAATTCTGCTAATCCACTACATTTTCTTCAGATGTATATTAAGACACAAACAAACAGTAACATTAGAAGAGATAAACTGATAGGTTAAACATTTCTGAATTGACTGTATGTATTTGGTGGAGATACTTAGCGTTTATGGGGCAAATTTCAAAGCTACACTAAATACACGGTGGTAACACACTTTACATTGTTCTTAGTTTGCACGGATTTACTTGAGCATCGCTTTTGTTGGAACCAAAATGTTTTCGCTTTTCCCTTTATATCTACAGGAATCCCCTTTGTAGTTTCCGATTCAATATTTCCTTTTCCTTATCGTTATAACGTCATTTCATTTCTTCAATACAAAAGGCTCTGACTAATGCCTAAGTTAGAATTAATATCATATATTTATAAATATCTGATAAATATTTTCGAGACTAAATAATAATTTCAAATGTCCAGAAAATTGATTTTTTTAGAACTGAAGATATATTATCAAATCTAGTTCATAATGGTCAAAGTCGTCAACAGAAACTATGAAAGAGTGAAGTATAAAAGAAACAACAGAAACAAAGAAACAATCAGAGCCACTAAAATTGTTGGATCTCTTGTAACTTTAAAGCAAACATCACACCTTCATGGTTACATTACATCAACAAAGGAAAATACTTTACTTCAAATAGAATATAAAATCCAATATCACCATATTACCTATACCAATATATATATATAATATATATATATATATATATATATATATAATATATATATATATATATATATATATAACGGAAGCTTTATGAAAATAGACAAAAGACGAAGGCAGGTTTACGGAAATAAACAAAAGACGAAGGCAGGTGGAATACAAACAAACAATTGTATTAGTATGGCGCTCAGGAAACATAAATAAAACAAGTCTTTAACGTTTCGAGCCTACGCTCTTCAACAGAAAGATACACAGAGAAGAAACACAGAAAGAAGGAGAGAAAAAAAATGCGTGCAGAGGCTAGCGAATCAACATGGCGATCTGATTTCGGCTAGAAATAATATTGCTTATTTTTCTTTCGAAAAAGATTTTTTACTCGATTGCTTGGAAGTGCTAAGGTGGAAACCGAGATGTATAACTTGGTATAAGAAGAGACAAAAATTGAAATAATCATTTCATATTTATGATTTACATCAACATAATAAATACATAACTACATACACAGATATAACATATATCAAATTTAAGGTTAAAGGACGTTGAAACAAGGATTAATAGTTATAAGATACATCGACAGTAGTTAGAAATCCTAATTATAGATTTAAAATTTTAGAAGAGTTCCGAAGAAATGATGTACAGAGGTTTATAACATCAATATGAAGCAATTCGAAGGCCGTTTTTGGAGTCCATTAGTCAGCAGGTATGAATCCTTTCGATTCACACTGACATGTCCCCTTTACTAGGGATAAATAAATAGATAATTAATCAAGTTTGAAGATATGTAAGAGAAAAGAAAAGAAAGGAAGGAAATTTCTGGTTACATTACGTTGGTCGTCGGTTACTCTATCAGATACTGACCACTTTTACG
Organism: Octopus sinensis; assembly: GCF_006345805.1. NCBI lineage: Eukaryota > Metazoa > Mollusca > Cephalopoda > Octopoda > Octopodidae > Octopus > Octopus sinensis. Next base: position 31,657 of record NW_021834547.1, read on the forward strand.
ATGATTCACGCTTATATACAAAAGGAAACTTCCAGTGTAGGATGATGGGTGAAGTTTAAAAAACAATCGATTTTCCAATAAATTCCGAGAATAATCAATTACTAATAGCAGAAGAAGCAGGACTGCCAAATACTTAATTCCTTGTAACTCGTCTTATAGAGTTCCATGAAAGATGAGTGAAATGTATGGGTTCATGAATGAATGGTATCAGACAATTTATTTAATATGCCCGAATTGCAATATTTTAGAATAATGTATGATTCTCTAATGCATAAAGTACATTTGTAACCTATAGCATTATAGGGGAGGCCGCTTGCTAGTATATATGCTCTTATTCCTTAAATTATGTATATATGAGGGTAGAGTAGTAGAATTTTTATATTTAATGTTAGTAAATGAATTTAAATGCGTTCTATAACTTTTTTTTTAAATACAACAGTACTAACTATATATGTTCCAGTCTGATACTTATCTGATACTACTGTACATCCGTATACTACATTTTTATGGAGACAGAATCATTCAAGTGGGCATAAATCGATTTTTCTACAACTACATATTTTCCCTAATTTATTTTTGCTATTATCTATATATTTTGGAGGGGTGGATTTCCATTATTTAAGGCTACCTTAAAGAATTTTAGTTGAGGAAATCAACTCCGGGACTCATTCTTTGTAAGTCTAGTACTTATTCTATAGGTCTATCAGCGAACCGGTAAGTTACGGGAACGTAAACACACCAACGTCGGTTGTGAGACGATAGTGGAAGGAAAAATACAGACACGAAGACACACACATACACATATACATAATATACGACGGTCTTCCTTTGGTTTCCCTCTACCAAGTCCACTCACAAGGCTTTGGTCGGTCCGAGGCCTTAGTAGAAGAAATCGTTTTGCCATCGCGCCCAGACAGGTATATAATGTTGAAAAGCTTCAAAAATGGCGAAACACCGATATCCATCATTCCAAAATGGGAATGAGGGTGAGTTATCTCGCCTGTCTATGATTAAGTTGTTTTAACACCGTCGAAATGAGCCTTATATACTCCACTACACTATTGTGGACAACTGACACTTTCCATCATATCATATAAGCTACTGTGAGTTTTCACAATAATAATAATAATAATAATAATAATAATAATAATATTGTTATATTTCGGAATGGTCATTTTGCCAGTTTAGCCAATAAAAACACACGCACTATATACTTGGTGTTACTTTGCTTCAGTGTTATTTATTTTTTACATTAATCTTAATCTTATTTCGGCCAGAGTTCTTTCGTCACACTCCTGTGACCGATGCAGTGGTCTTTTGTTTTCTTCTTTCTTATTTGTGTCTCTCGTTACTAACCGTCAGCCATTTTGTGTTTCTATTGTATGTGTCTTCATTTGCGCATGCTTATATCTCTATGTGCGTCTATGTTTATATAGTGTGTGTATGTGGGAAGATGCCTGCAATATTTGTATCTTCTGTTTATATACGTTCGTGTAATTTGTTTTTGTTTATTCTTATTTTGTTCATGTGTTTAAATCCACATATTATTATTATCATTACGTATGATTGTATGTATGTATGTATAACAACAATACTAATAATAATAATAATAAAACATTTAAAAACATTTCAAAAATTTAAAAATTTAAAAAATAAAAAAAAATCTTTTAAATTTAATAAAGAGATTATATAGTTATTTATTTCTATTTGTTTATTTATCTGTGTATTTTATTCATTATGTTTTTGTTTTTGTTTATATTGTAACCAGTTTATGGGGATCCTCTACTGTCATATGTTGTGGTGTGTGCTAGTGTTCCATTCCAGTTACCTATTCAGGCTAGGTTTATCTTCTATTATGTGTGTAGCTTCCGTAATTTGTCTGAATGTTGCATCTGTTCTATGCGTAGACAAGATTTTAACATCTCTGTTGTTGATTGATCCCCCGTGTTCCTGCTCGGCGTGTTGGTACAGAATCGATGAGCTTTTACCTTCCTTAAGTTCTCTCCAATGCCCATTTACCCGCTCTCCTATGCTTCGTGCCGTTTCCCCTGCGTATGTCGTTGTCTTGTTACTGTATCATCCCTCTATACATCTTATACTATAGACTACTATTATCTTAGCCTGAATATTTTAAGTTTTATAATTATTAATTTTTATCAATATTAATTATTTACTATTATTCATTTTCATTTTTATTAAATTTCATATTTTAACATTTTTGTATACTTTCTTTTATTATTATCTTTTAGGCGGCGAACTGGCAGAATCGTAAGCGCGTCGCTTCGTTCGGATTTCAAATTCCACCGAGTCGACTTTGCTTTTCATCCTTTTGAGGGTCGATAAATTAAGTACCAGTAAAAACACTGGAGTCGGTGTAACCGACTAATCTCTTCCCCACAAATTCGAGACCGTGTGCCTACAGTCGAAAGTATTATTATCATCACCTTATTTTACTACTATTACTATTTTTCTTAAATAAAAATATTAACACACACACACACAAATTACAAAGCATATTTCATCTACTTTGTTGGAGAATCTCAACCGATCGGCATGTAACTTCCTTTCGGCTTTCGAAACCGCAACTCCAAATCACCATGCAATAACCTATCACTAGATCAATGAAATTTTACCTCCGATCAGAACTGGACCCTCAAGAAAATAAACAGACTGACTCGGTAAGAGAATCAAACAACAGGAACGTTTCATGACCATTCCCCACAGGCAAGACAACCAGGCAGAATGTCAAACTTGGTCTCCAGAAAGAATAAGAATAAGAATTATAACGAATCAAAAATTATATCCTTTCACAGAAAAGATTATAGATACACTGATTCCAAAGCAGTCCGTTACAGGCGAAAAACCCTCTACGCGACGGTAAAAAGAATCACATGCAAGATGAAAGAAACTGTAACAAAATCCCTTTTGCTTACTCTCTTCTTTCTTTATCTGTTTCTCTCTTAAATCAGTATGACTGAACTTTTGGTGATCTACATCTTTTATATACTTCGCCCATCATTTTCTGATAATATTGAATTTTGTGAACATTTAATCATTTAAATATGTTTTCTAATTCGCAAACAAAATAGGGCCTTGGGACCGAGGAGAGGAGGTAACGCTTAGAAAATGTCTTGGAAGATGGTGAACATAGCGACAGAAAATTTGCGACTGTTCAGCTACAGGACCAGTGTAAGAAGGGAAGAAAGAGGGGTACTGGCAGTTGGTCACGCGACAGCAGCAGGCAGAGGAGAAAGACTGCAGGGTGAGAGAACGACAGAGAAAAATAGGGAAGAGATGAAGGGAAAGAAGAAAGGCTGGGAATACAAGAGAGAGACGGAGTCAGT
>NW_021834548.1:0-12500 GCF_006345805.1 Octopus sinensis
ACACATGTTTTATTACAAAACACGCTAACTTCCAGAAGTGGTAGCGTGAAACTTTAGTTTCATTTATTTCAAACTGCTTTCACTTTTATCTTTGGATGAATAAATTGTCTTTTTAAGCAATTGAAGGCGGTAACATATTTTGATATAAATATAAATACTTACTGGTTTTTATTGATGATAAAATTCTCAAACACTTTTCGTTTTGTATACACACACATATACATACGCATACACATTCATACATACACATACACACATATGTGTGTGTATATATATATATATATATATATATATATATATATATATATATATATAATATGCACACCAACAGAGTAGAATTCAAATAAAGTTAGGTCTAATGACGTAATAAATTATATATATGTCAGGCACAGAAGTGGCTGTGTGGTAAGTAGCCTGCTTACCAACCACATGGTTCCGAGTTCAGTTCCACTGCGTGACACCTTGGGCAAGTGTTTTCTACTATAACCTCGGGCCGACCAAAGCCTTGTGATTGGATTTGGCAGACGGAAACCGAAAGAGGCCCGTCGTATATATATATATGTATATGTTTGTGTGTCTGTGTTTGTCTCCTCAACATCACTTGACAACCCGATGCTGGTGTGTTTACGTCCCTGCAACTTAGCGGTTCGGAGATGGAATAAGTACTAGGCTTACAAAGAATAAGTCCTGGGTCGATTTGCTCGACTAAAGGCGGTGCTCCAGCATGGCCCAGTCAAATGACTGAAACAATAAAAGAATATATATATATATATATATATATATAATATATATATTATATATATATATATATATATTATTATATATATATATATATATATATATATATAATATTATTATATATATATATTATATACACATATGTAGTAGAGGTTGGTAAGATTGTATTTAATGACATTGTATTTAAAGAGGGCAAGTCGATTTCATCGACTCTAGTGCTCAATTGGGACTTATTTTATGAACTTCGAAAAGATGACATGCAAAGTAGGCTTCAGCGGAATTCGAACTCAGAAAGTGAAGACAGACGAAATGCCGTTAAGTATTTTTTCCGGCGTGCTAACGATTCCACTACTACACCATATTTATTTATTTATACACACACGCACACATATAACAAAAAGAAGATAGTCAGGATTTGGTTAAAAACGACACGTACGTACACATACACACACGCACATACACGCACACATACACATACACACACGCACATACACACACACATACATATACACACAATAGATGTGTAACTAGATTACAGATTTGTTTTAAAATTTTCTTTCAAACAGTGAAAACACCACTGTGTGACAATTTAATATTTTATATTTGCATTTAAAATTTTTCCCATTTCCACATTAATCCCTTAAGGTTTTCTTAAGTCTTGTAATGCTTGATGACTTCTTCGGCTTCATCATTTGAAAAAAAAAAAAACAACAACAATAACTGCGTGTTATTCTCACACCTTACAATTTAGCGAATGGACATAGGAATAATATTATCACTTATAAAACTATTACTGCATTTAAGATTGTTTAACGGTTTAGCCATGGTACTATTCATGATTTCGTTCATGTGTACTTTATCTCTGTGTTGACTTTTGGCCATATTATGCCATTAATAAAACTTCCCTAGATAATCTCGTTGAGTTTTGGTTCGTGAAATTTTATGCTGGATAGTAGTGATGAATAAAGAGAAGTAGGCGGATTGTTTTAAAGGTTTCGAAAATAATTCCACCCTTAAATTTACTATCAAATATAGATCTAACATAAATTTAGAGCACATCCTTACTCTAATCTCTTTATATAAAACTGTGAAGTTGTATGAGAGTCTGTCTACTCCGATTAAGATTCCTAACTACTCCCACATTTTGCGGTGCAGTTTAACCAAAAGCGGGTATCTAATAGTCGTGATGCATATCGAGCCCTTCTGGGTATTAGCGCGCGTCTACGATGAGCCTACGATTAAAAAAAAAATTACCATCATTTTTCCGAATTTTTAATGCATTTTTTCCTCGGTTTATATAAGGGAAGTAACTCTCTAAAAATGCTTATATAGTTATTTCCCTTACAAACCCGAGCAACGCCGGGCGATACTGCTAGTCTTAAATATAAAGATAGGAATAAGGACCACCCCAATTCACATACACACAAGATTATAAATAAATTACAACACGTACCATATATAATCACAAAATTGTAGTTGAAATATATTAAAACAGACAACAGTATGAAAATCGCATGACTATAAAACCGCAAATTTGAAAGTCCCTGTATGCATTTCAGGCACTTAATGTATCATGTATATTTCAATGTAAGCATGAGAATTGTAAACTTCGTGGCTCAAACTGATACGTCGGATACGACGCATTCCTGTCGGTTGATTATGCATTTACAACATGGAACAATTGCAGCATGGAGCAATTGGAACAAATGTATAATAATGTATAAGAAACAAAAATAAATAGAAAAACATTTGATGAAAGCACGACCATCTTTATAAAATTCTATAACCCCCATCCTTGAGAACATTAACTGTGGAAGTTTTATTAATAGTTAATATATAAATCAAAAACCATATACTATAAAATCCGTCAGGAGTTATCCATTGAACAATGTTAAAGCGCGCAAACAAAACGCACAATGCAACTATCATTTACTCAAATAAGGGGGCGGAAATGTTTGAAACCTCAATGGACTGAGGGACATATTGCCCCAAATTAAATATAGGAGATTAATAAGAAAATATGAAGAAATATCTGTAATGGTTTCTAATTGAAGCACAAGGCCGCCAATTTTGTTTGGAAGAGGCGGAGTCGATACCATAGATATCTAGAACTTGATTAGCACTTTATTTTATCGATCTCGAAAGGACGAAAGGCAAAGTCACACACGTCGGGATTTGAACTCAAAATATCAGGGCATTGAATAAACACTGCAAAGCATTTTCCCCCAACGTTCTAATGATTCCACCAGTTGGCTGCCTTTGAAGAAATATCTTTAATTGTATTAGATTAAATTACATTTTAACGCAGAGATGTCTTTAAAATAACATAGAGGGCAATAAATACACGCATACATGAATACATACGGTTAGAGCTATTGATATAGCTCTTTATATTATAATACAATACAAACATTTATGTGTAGTTGTGTGTGCGTGCACACACACACATACATACACACGCACACACACATGCTAGTAGCTATTGTAACACATTAAAACACAATACAGATGTCTGTGCGTATATACATGCATGTAGCCACATGTATAATTTTCAGTTTGGCAAAGAACAGAAATTGTAAGGAGAGGGGATATCGACCAAGTTTTCCACCGGCATTTCCTTTTATCAACCCAGAAAGGATGAAAAGCAAAGCTGACCTTGGAAGCATGTGAATTCAGAACGTAAAGCCGGAAGAAATGTTGCTAAGCATTTTGTCCGATGCGCTAATGACTCTGACACCTCGCTGCCTTACACACACATACAATGAAGCTAAAACAATGACAAAATATAAAGCAATAAATGAATTCTGACATTTCGTATTAATTTTTTAGATTGTTGTTTGTTCTTTCTCAAGCCATGCCTGACTTATAATGGGCCGGTTTCCTTGGCGTATAGGTTTCCCACCTGGACGGGGCGCCTGTCCGTCGCATGTGAGCTGCAAGATGCAGGAGGAAATAGTGAGAGAAAGTTGTGGCACAGCACAGACTCAGCACAGCACAGCAGAAGTTCGCCATTACCTTCTGCCGGAGCCGCGTGGAGCTTAGGTGTTACGCTCATAAACACACACATCGCCCAGTCTGAGATTCGAACCCGCGATCCTTGGACTGCGAGTCCGCTGCTCTAACCACTAGGCCACGTACCTCCACATTTTTTTTAAAAAATTTTAAATTGAAGTTATATAAATATCTAAATTTATACAGAAAGTCTTCACAATACAAAAGTAAGGTAAAAATGAAGTAGACAGCCAGACGTAGTCGCGAAGTAGACAAAGTATCTTACTTGATAATACGTACATATATAAAATAAAAACAAACGTGTGTATACTTATGTGTGTTGAGTTCTAATATCCTGTTTGCAGCACCAAACCTACACACACACACACACACACACACACACACACACTCATCACACAAACACATATATACACACGCACGCATATGTTATATACACGTTAGATATATGTCCATATGTTATACATATTATTTATGTTATATATATTATTTAAATTATATATATGTACGTATGTACATTATACATATATGCATACATATATATACATAATACATACACACATACACATATACACGCATGCACACGTTATACATACGTTAGATATATGTCTATATGTTATATATATTATTTATATATGTACCTATATACACTATACATATATGCATACATATATATATACATAATACACACACACATACATATATACACACATACATGCACACATTTCTCTATACGTCTACCTTGAAAGCAATTCTATAAGTCATCTTTTACTTTTTTGTATTTTTTTGCTGATAAGGATTTTTCAGAATCCTTTATTCGCATTTTATGTTCTGTTTGAAACAATAAATTTCATTGCAAGACTTATGTGGTCAAATCTACTGGAATGAATGGTTTTAGTGAAGATTGTTATTGCCGAATTTATTGTTTTCTCTCATTCGCAATCGTCAGATTCGAACGTTTCCCACTCTTGACATCTGGTTTTCTTTTCAATAGTTGGAAAATAGTAAAAGCCATGGTGTCTCTTTTTTGGCATCTTATCAAATTTTGCGTACTATTTACGGGTTAAACTTATTTCATCGACATCAGGATGAAATAAAAGAGAAAATCGAACCGGACAGAATTTTAAAGAAAGAATTGAAATATGTTATCAAAATACTACATTCGTGTAGCGGCTTTAAATATTAATATATATATATATATATATATATATATATATATTATATTATGAGATCGCCATGTTGATTCAGTCGGCTAGTAGCCTCTTCACGAATTTTTTCTCTCCTTGTTTCTTTCTGTGTTTCTTTCTGTGTAATTTTCTGTGAAGAGCGTAGGCTCGAAACGTAAAAGACTTGTTTTATTTATATTTCTGAGCGCCATACTAATACAATTGTTTGTTTGTATTCCACCTGCTTTCGTCTTTTGTTTATTTTCATAAAGCTTCCCGTTATATATATATATGAAAAACAAGTCAAGATAGAAAATTCTAAAATAATTTTATAAAGAACATTTCAGTACCGGTTTCGGTCATTTTTTGAGACCTTTTCAACTGTAACAATTAAAAAATTGAATTTAGAAAAATTCAAAGAAAAGTTATTTTTAAAAGAATATTTGTATAGTGTTCAAATATAAGTGGCATTTTCCTTGTTTCTGCCTTTCTCTGTCTCTCTTGTTCACTCTTGTGGGTTCAAGGTCCATGTGAATTCTTGGTAGGAAAGAAGAAGAAGAAAGAGGAGGAGGACGAGGAGGAGGGGAAGAAGGGGAGGAATAATTTGGGATTGCCTTGATTGTTGTTGGTCAGTGGTTGCTAGCAGTTCCTGCTGTTCAATTCATCAAAAATATTTCTATTGTTTATAGAATTTGCGTAGGTGTATACTAAATATATATATATATATATATATATATATATATATATAATATATATATAACTTTTTTATGGCGTAGTCAGAGACACAAGGACACACACCATGTTCTGTTTTTCAGGGTCTCCGAATTTAGTTGCAGAAAGGGTGTAAGTCATCTTCTGATTGGAAGACTAGCTTAAATGTTGGCAATGCAATATGCTTCGCTAAAAGTCCTGTCAGACGGTTATGCTAAACTGAATGATGGCTTAAGTATGCCGATAAAAAGTCAGGAACGATCTTTCTGAAGGTCTTTCACAGAGTTTCTGTCTACTAAATTTCATTCACAAACTTTTGTCGACATAACGTTAGGATAGAAGACGCTCAACCAGGGTTCTGTGCTATCGAATCGAACCTGAAATTGCATGCTTGAGAAGGGAACTCCTTAACCACACAGCTAACCATTTTTATTTTGCAGTTCAATGAAAGTATGTCACTGTTAGTGATAGACTCGTTGTCGCACCAATTCTTTCCATTAGCCAACTAGAGAGGTGGTTTCTAGACCTATAAGAAATAGCAACCAAATGACCTTCATATTAGATCGTATCGTCTTGCAAGCATGTAATTAAATGTTGTGTTATGTATTGTTTAATACGCTTATTTTTCACTGCTACTCATTGGAAATTTACAGTGAGTCAAAGCTTCGCGGAAGAGATTTAATAATACACAAATGTGCATCATATATATATATATAATATATATATATATATGTGTGTGTGTGTTTGTGTGTGTGTGTGTGTTGCGTGCGTATGTATGTATATGTATGTATATATATATATATATATATATATGTTTGTGTGGTGTGTGTGTGTGTGTGTGAGACAAAATGAGATAACAAAACCACGGCTGTGAGTTTTCTGGACATTTATAAGGAAACAGATATAGATATAGTCTTACAGCTGTTTCTGAGATATGATATCCCTTTATCAGAGACGATGTGAGATGGTTAAATAGAGGTAAATATTTGAGCTCGAAATAAGGCATTATTTTGGGAAAGGAGGAAATAAGGAATACAGAGGGAAATAAGAGAATGAAAGTAGAAATAAAATATAAAATATATAAAGATATTGTAGTAGCATTTTCATTATTCGAGGGAAGTGGTGTATAGAAGTGGTAAAAAAATGTTTCCTGTACATGGTATGCAAGTTCCAACAGTAGTTCATGTTTAGTCATTTCAAAGTATGGAGCCGTGGATTCTGTTGCTCATTCGAAAGGGCCTGGTGATGTGAATGAAAATTTGGTAGTATTTGTGAATAGATGGGGGAGGGTGAAGATGTGTATGATTAGAATAGGGAGATGGGTCAAAATGAAAACAGGAAGAGAAAATGAGAGAAAGAGAGAGAAAAAGGAGAAAAAGTCAAGAGTGAAAAAATTTGAAGAAAGGGTGAAAGAAGTGAGAAAAGGAGTGTTAGTTGGTCAGGATAATGTGAGAGGAGGATAGGAGAGGAGTGGGGGAGGGATAGGAAGAGATGAGAGACTAAGGAGTGAATAAGTGTGATATGTGAGTAGGGGTAATATGATAGAGCTGCATTAAGGGATGGGTAGAGAAAAGGTATGGGTGGGGTAACACCAAATTGAGTTGTAGTTTTAGTAGTAAAATTTAAAGTGGAGGGGAGAATACAAGGATGTCAAATTTATAAATAGACGTATTTTATTGTATAGGTTAGTGTAATAAGTATCAAAGAGGAGGAAAGAAAGTATAATGACATTCGCACGCGCGCACACGAGTACATATACATGTGCGTATATGCATACAACACACACACACACACACGTATATATATACATACGCATATACATACACATATACATATGTACATGTATGCTCACGCGCGTCCATAAATGTATTCATACACGCATATGCGTGCGCAGATATATACTCATGCATGCACACGCACATACATACGCGCATATATATATATAGATATAAAATTATTTTAGCATTTTCTATCCTGACTTGTTTTATATATATATATATATATATATATATATATATATATATATATATATATAATATATATATATGTAATATATAATATGTAATATATATATATATATATTATATATATATATATATATATTATATATATACACATATATAACATATATTATATATATATACTAGATATGTAATATATATGATATAAGAAAGAGTTATTCCCCTCCTTTGGGAACCTGAATCTGACAAAATACTCACATGATAAGATTCTTCTCCACAATAAAAGAACATAAGATAAAATTTTAAAAAATGACTCGAACAGAAACAAACTATATTTTTACATGCAATAAACGAAAAAAAAAAAAAAAAGGAATATAACTTAATTCCTCTGCAGAAGAAATTATATCAAGCTTCTTAGTTAAAACGACAATATTTTAAACTTTTTAAATGACATAAATGACATCAACAACAAAAACAAAGCCATAACAACTGACAGTATTTGTCAAACGAAAACTTGAATGTGAAAACTGATTTTGGAGATAAAGAAATTTATTCCAGATGGTCTCTAGATATAAATGGAGAAAAATTCTCCTTAGTGGAGATATGTGATAAAGGAAGATGTATCCATAGCCTCGCCATTTATCGAACATTGAGTAAAAAGAAAAAAATATGAAATATATCTCTGCACCTCGAAAGCAACAGAGACATTTTTCATTTTCAAGAAAAACCAGTTCCAGAAATTATGACTGAAATGTGGAGCAATATTTTTGCCATTCACTAAGGTGACAACTGCGCAAACACGTGCATAACATTCAGAATTGAGAGTGAAACGGTGTTTTAACAACCTGTTTAAAAAATATACGTCATTAAATGGGACGGGTAGCACAAAAGTTACGGTAAAGGATATTGGGTCTTCATTATTTTAGCAGTGCAATATGGGAGAGAGGCAGACCTGGAGGTTACCAAGAAGAATATGTTGAAGGGTGAATCTATATCTCTATATCTATAAACGGCAAAATGTCTGTGTATCTGTGTGTCTGTGTGTTCTTTATACAAATCCACAGTTTTTCACGTAAAAGGCTCGCATTTTCTATGGGCTTTCAAAACTGCTTGAGGGTGGTCGTGAAGATCTTTTCATTTCCCTAGTCACCCAAGAAAGCCATTAAAAATCGATATACCGACCCCTTATGCCCATAAGTTATGGGCATATCCATTCAAAATCGTTATGACAGAAATTTGTACACAGTGCGTGCGTACAGCTAGATACGCCAATAGACTGCCAGCTGTTTTTTGATTGGACGGAGATAATTTTACCCTTGACAGTTGAATGCGCGTGCGCATTTGCACACAGTCTGTATGACTCAGCGCAATTTTGTGTTTTGCGAAGACGCGTTATCATGTGCTTTGGCTTTCAAACGTGATCGCTTTCTTGATTTGAGAAATGCAGGGAATAATTAACGAGTTAGACCAAGTGAATGATAAGAGAGCAGGATTTTCATGAAAGGCCAAATATGCTTGACTAGCACTAGACCCGGCAACGCCGGGTCATAATGCTTGTGTACATATAAGTCTTAACAGCCTTTGAAGACTCTAAATATGTTCCATTGATGTACCTCATTGATGATACAGAAAGAAGAATTATGAGACTTGCAATGCAGGACATAAAACCCAGCTGCTACACATGTAGCAGTAAGGAACATTTAAGGGATATTTTGCTTGGAGGATGTCAAAAGACAGACGAAGAGGACAGCAAAGACTAGAACAGCAGCAGACAGCAAAATCTGTTGTAAGAGACCCACAAGTCGCAGATCCGGAAATAGTGGATGAAACCGACTCGTCTTTGGCTACAAGAGCCATCGAACAGGAAATCGCTCTGGGAAATCAACGGTCAAGAAGGACCACGAATCGAAATCCGGAAAATCAGAAAAAAAGAAACAGAGAAAAGCAAGGAACCGAAACTGAAGGTGAAGAACAGCACACTTTCTCTCAGAACAACTTAAAATTCAAGCCCCTGCAAATGAGCAACGTACCTTCAGATCAAAGGTAATCGTTCTGAATTAATTGATAAATGATGTTCTTCCGGAGGAGGAGAGAATAGAGCAGGATTTTAAAGAATTGGAATGGTAGAATTTTTGTAGATCACATCAATGATTTATTATACCATAACAGAGGATTTCTCACTAGAGACGTTAGATGCCTTGTGTCCGGCCCAACGCAGAAAATACTCACAGATGCTTTGGGTGCATCAGGTTTTAATATGAAAATTAATTAACAGCCAGACAGGTGAGCAGTGTTGTAGGGCTGCTTCCAGACAATCTAGCTGGTTTTCTCAGTCGTGCGTGAGTGTAAGTTATCCTATGTGTTTTCTTGCTTCATGAAATATCTTATTTTATATTTCTGATTGATATAATCATCTAATTACTTTGCACACTTTGTGTCATTCTAAGATGTCTAAACATATTGTGCATCTCTGCCCCTTCTGTATTAATACAGCGTTATTTTGTTAATAGCCACATTTTATAACACATTTGAACACATTTTTATATGACTGAAAAGGCGGGCGTGCGGGCTGGATCGTTAGTGTATTAGACATAATGCTTAGTGGAATTTTGTCTGAATCTTTATGTTCTGAGTTCCGTCCAGGGTAACTTTTCCGCTCATCATTTTGGATAAAAAGATGTACCAGTCAAGTACTAGGATCGGTGTAATCGACTGTCTTCTTCTCCATAAAATTGTTGGCATTGTGCTAAAACTTGAACCCATTGTTGTTATTAATATTTTGAAATGTAAGTCTAGCATCTACACTGATCTCTTCTCATATTTGCTCTTCTACAAACTCATGTGTCTTGTTTATTACTGTTAATCTATGGCGCAGCATCGCAACTATGCTCCTTCTTACCTGCTCAAACTTTACTCCAAAGTAGGATATTTCTTGCTCTGAGGGACTTTTATTTTGATTGTATTCTTTTCAATGCATCTAAGGAATTTATTTGAGTTATTTTTAACATGTCATTATCTTTGAAGAGCCTCGATCGATTTTCGAAGCGGTGTATGCTGTTTTAGCAGGCATTTTTTGTTTTATCATTTCCATCGCTCCAGCAAATCTGTGTTGAGATTTTAATTCATATTTTCTCATTATTGTTTTCTTCTTAAAAGTTGTATATTATGATTATTGTTTAAGATTTTGTGTATTTCTTTATCAGATCGAAGAGATTTGTTTCTTGACTTCTCCATTGCTTCAGTAAATTTGTATTAAGACTTTAATTTATATTTTCTCATTATCTCTCTCTTCCTAAAAGGTTTTATATAATGATTACTGCTTAAGATTTTGTGTATTTCTACATCAGATCGGAGAGGTTTGTTTCTTGAGTTTTTCTTGCCGCATTGGTTTTTTTACGATGATGTCCCACTTTATATTTCAGTTTTACGCCAGACATTTTGATGCATTCAATAGCAATAGCATAGAATAACTCATATAGAGATGTAAATCCAGTTTATTTTCCTTTATAATGATTTTATAATGATATCCACATGACAGATTACTCTGTCATATTTTCTTCTATTGCAGATCTTAGGAAGGTCACTGCGTTCCTTCATGTCCATTTTTTAGACTTTGATCCGTTCTTAGATTATTATTTTTTCAAGTTCTCTCAGATCACTGTTCTTGTATTCATCATTATTTGTTTTCACTAAATTGTTAGGAATTTCATAAAGATATTCCTCTTCAATGGTTTGATATTCACAGAATATTTTTATGCTTTCTTATTGTGCATATCATGTTATTACTTCTTGTGACAGTTTTTCTATTCCGACCCTGACATCAGTTTTTGTCTGTTGTATTTTGAGTTGTATTCGTTGTTTCTTAAATCTGATTTTCTTTTATCTGTTCAATTTCAATCTCTGTCAGCATTTGCTGTCATACAATATTTCAGCTTACATTCTCAAGTTTATTACGTTTTTATGTTTAGTCTAATGCTGGAATTCTTTTCTCCAGACTTGGCATATTTCCCCCATGCTTGAAACTTCCGATAAATAATATACAGAAGTGTAATAAGTCTCAAAAACCTGTTTTATTGCTTACTCCGGACCATTTCTGTCTCTTGGTTTGAATGGTACCTGTTAGTCTTGGACATGAAGGGCCGTCAGAAGAATTTGCCTTGTGGGAAAGTTTGAACCAGTAGCAAGCATTTCGACTCTGACTAATTCTTCTAAGGTGGCGTGACCCTTGTTAGCTCGAGCAGAAACCGATTCGGTATAGTTTCCGATGTGTTGCTATTCAGATGAGTTTGTGAGTAAAGTCTCTCAAAGACCGGTTATTTTATTGAAGCATCATTTCTCGATAAAGCTGTCCACCACGGCTTATTTACTCCTAGTTGAGACAAAGTACCCCACTCTTGTTGCCTATTCAGTAAGTTGCCTCCCGTTTTGCTTTGATCAGGGCTTTCAGGCCAGGGCCATGGACAATTTCCGGAAATCCCTAGCAGGTAGTGTTACCAGGGTGGTGGCATTGCCGCTCCGGGATAAATTCTATAGGCATGGTAGTGCCGTCAGTCTTGACCGTCCGAGATGCGCGCAGATAGAAGAAACCGTCTAGCGGGTGTTTCTATAGTACTGGGTATTGCAGACTTGTAGAATTATGTTAAACAGCAGCTATCATATGTTGGATAGATCCGGCAACTGGCCGATTCCATCGTGAGGATCACCGCTCTGCTTTCTTTTGGTCGAAGAGGGTAGGTAGTTTCCCTCTGTCTTTGAATTATCCTGAATCATCATCATCATCTTCATCCTTTTTTTCTTCTTCATATTATTATTATTATTATTATTATTATTATTATTATATTATTATTTTATTTACTATCATCATTATTATTATATTATTTTATTATTATTATTATTATTATATTATATCTATTAT
>NW_021834548.1:17500-27500 GCF_006345805.1 Octopus sinensis
TTCCAGGTCGGATCCCTAGCGTGGCAGGAACGCTGGTATTGGTATATTGGCGCACAAAGTGACTATTTCGAAGGAGATGATGTTAAAACTTAGGTAAATGAGTTATCTTTTTTATTAACATAACTAGTTCGGGAACTTTTTGATACCACTTCCTAGTTTATACATACATACATACATACATACATACATACATACATACATACATACATACATACATAGGCGTAGGAGTGGCTGTGTGGTAAGTAGCTTGTTTACCAACCACATGGTTCCAGGTTCAGTCCCACTGCGTAGCACCTTGGGCAAGTGTCTTCTACTATAGCCTCGGGTCGACCAAAGCCTTGTGAGTGAATTTGGTAGACGGAAACTGAAAGAAGCCCGTGGTATATATGTATATATATATGTGTGTGTGTATGTTTGTGTGTCTATGTTTGCCCACCCCCAACATCGCTTGACAACCGATGCTGGTGTGTTTACGTCACAGTGACTTAGCGGTTCCGCAAAAGCGACCGATAGAATAAGTACTAGGCTTACAAAGCATAAGTCCTGGGGGTCGATTTGCTCGACTAAAGGCGGTGCTCCAGCATGGCTACAGTCAAATGACTGAAATAAGTAAAATAGTAAAATAGTAGTAAATAGTATACATACATACATACATACATACATACATACATACATACATACATACATATATACATACATATATGCTTCGATGATTTTCCGAAGTGATTCCTGATGGATACTACTAACGCCTTGATGGATACTAATAAGGCCTTTTTGAAGAACGCGATGTTAAGAAGAGTGTATAAGGGACCTGCCAGAACTCTGTTCCATGACGTTTATCAACGTGTAAAAGTTGATGTGTGTAAGAGTTGCTGGCGTGTAATTCAGTTTATTTATAAAGTATACAAAAGTGCGAACTTTTAACAGGGCTCGTGCACCTGACTGTAGAAAGTTTGCCGAGGATTTGCAGCTCTTTTGTTGCTAAAAGAATTATACAGCAACAATAGAATTTGCTTTTAATGCAAGTGTTGTCCTAAAGTGTTAGAGTTACTTTCGGCTGTTTACGATTCGTTCTTTCTTATCTTATTTCTTTGTTACTATTTTTCTTTTTTTACATATTCTTCCTGGTACATGTTCAAACTTCATTCTCTCATCTATCGCTGTCTACTACACGAAAACCCCAAAGTCATGCTGTGCCGAATTCCACGACATGCTGAATATATCGCATATAGACGTACTTATATCACAAAGTAAGGATTTTAACAGTTCTAGTGTCTTTGTGATGCATTTCAAACAACAAATTAGTACCGACTGTCTTTCATACAGTGAAATAACCTGAAACACCCAAAACAGACATGACTGAGAAGTTAAGGTGCCCTAACTGTGTATACTCTTTTACTTGTTTCAGTCATTTGACTGTGGCCACGCTGGAGCACCGCCTTTAGTTGAGCAATTCGCCCCCAGGACTTATTCTTTGTAAGCCTGGTACTTATTCTATCGGTCGCTTTTGCCGTAGCGCTAAGTTACGGGGACGTAAACACAGACACACAAACGTATACACATACATACATACATACATACATACATACACACATACATACATACATACATACATACATACACACACACACACACGCACGCACGCACACACATACACACACACATACATACATACATACATACATACATACATACATATATATATATATATATATAATATATATATATATATATATATATATATATATATATATATATATATATATATATATATACATACATATATATATACGACGAAATTTCAGTTTCCGTCAACCAAATCCCTTCACAAGGCTTTGGTCGGCCCGAGGCTATAGTAGAAGACACTTGCCCAAGGTGCCATGCAGTGGGACTGAACCCGGAACCATTTGGTTCGTAAGCAAGCTACTTACCACACGTCTATACGCCTGTGTATGTTAATGATGACTAGGAAATTCTTATTTTTATTGCCGAATTTTATCATTAAATACTCAGGATTTTCTTGAATTGTCGGAACTAGAACAGATTTAGAAAGTACATCTGTCCATGAGTTACCGTTGTGTAGAAAAGGGCTAAGAGCAGAAATGTGAGTTTCTTGGAGTTTAGTGTTGACAGAGAGGCACAAAGGTCACTGAAAATTTACTAGGAAAAAAGATGGCTATGTTGCGGTATTGTCAATGTGTTTGGTCAATTTTATATTAAGACATCATCCGTACACGCTGTAGACTCTAGATATTTTAGATACTGATTCAAGGTTGTGTTCGTCTGTAGAAACATGAATGTAACGAGGTATTATGCTGCTGACGAACATCCCATGATGATAACCGTTATGGGGCCAATGGTTCGACTATAACTGCTGATAATTCTCAAGAAATTTTTCTCGGAGAAGCGGTTAATACACTATAGTTAAGGATTCTCTCTGGCAAGACCATGTTAAATCTCTTGTTAATTTCAACAGAATTTCTCATCACTCATTATGAGAAGAAATATGCAACCCTCTAACGACCAGAAGATAAGTAATGAGAGAAGAGGTTTATTCTAACAACACGTTGCAATCACTAGCCGATGGCCACACTGTATGAATTGCTTCAAATCTCTTCTATTGTTACTTCTACAGCGACTTCCACTTGGTTGATACGATATAGATACGCACCACACACGCAAGTTCATCTGGCGCATTTGATTTTTCGTTTCTATTTTCCTTTCAAGAATTGTGATCCGTCAGAATCGACTCTCTTCTCAAGTTTA
Source organism: Octopus sinensis (assembly GCF_006345805.1). Lineage (NCBI taxonomy): Eukaryota > Metazoa > Mollusca > Cephalopoda > Octopoda > Octopodidae > Octopus > Octopus sinensis. The sequence goes on from NW_021834548.1 coordinate 20,267, forward strand.
TCCTTGATCCATCAATCTACAGAAATTCAATATGAATGCCAACTACATTAACCTAAGTAATCCATTGACTAAATCGCGATAACGAGAAAGGAAGATGTCAGAACGTGAAAGAGCAAGAACGCAACCATGTTTTATAGACTTCTGAAGATGAGTAATCTAAATGGCTCGTAATCCTATGTGGCAGCTAGATTATTAATTTAGAAAGGCTAAGTAAGAACATTTGTTTTCTCTATCTCTAAATATTATACGAATATTGAACAGAATACTAACCCAAACTAAACAAAGCAATAAAGAAATAATTCAAATTGCCAATATCCATTTAAGCCAACAAAGAAAACTCTACGGAATCTCTTGAACTAGTAGAAAAAACAAAACAAAGTAAAAAATAGATTCATTTTCATTATATCATACCCCACCATCTCAAAAACAGTTGGTAAAACGTAGTTTTAATGTTGATCTAGACATGGTGTGTCTGAAGAAGAAATAAAAAAAGAAGACAATGGAGTTACGACTTGAATGTTTCTGGTCACAATTACTAAGTGACAACAATTACTAAGTGACAACATTAGCAAAACTCTGTGAATGCGGCGAGTTAGCAGAGTCGTTAGCATGCCGGACGAAATGCTTAGCGCTAAGCATTTCGTCCATCTTTACCTTCTGAGTTTAAATTCCGCCGAGGTTGATTTTGCCTTTCATCCATCCGGAGTCGATAAAGTAAGTACCAATTGATCGACTAAGCCCCTGCTCACAAATTTCAGGCTTGTCCCTTTAGTAGAAATGATTAGCAAAGGTCTGTTAAATTTTGAAGCAATATCCACAAGAAAATAATAATTTATCAAATCGACCCAATATTTGATAGTCTGGTATTTATTTATTGACCTCGGAAGATAAAGGCTAGTCTCTCTTCTAAGATTTGATCTATGAACTGAACGGGATGCATATAAATGCCACAAAGCAGTTTCTTCGGCACTCCGTTGACTCTGGTATCTTCATTTATAATCATAACTTATTCAAGTTGTCTCTACATATTTTTAAGACTTATAAAAAAATTAATATACTTTGTAGCATATTATGGTTGCTGCATAGCGAAACATCCCTACAAATCATTTAGTATAATAATTACGAACAAAAGCCCCAAATTAAACATTCATAAAATTACCGTCGGTGGCATTCGAACACAGGGTTTGATTTATAATTGCTGCTACGCATTTTGGACAACTTTCTTTCAGTTTTATCTCTCATTAGCCTATTAATAATAACTTCTCGTATAGACTCAAGGTTAGAAATTTTAAAGAGTGCTACATAAGTTTAAATGGAACTCAAGAATTTAACTAGTAATTTTACTGACTCCGAAATGGAATAAGACAAAATCGACTTAGCGGGATTTGAAATCAGAGCGTAAAGAGGGAGAGACGAAATGAAATAGCGCAAACTTATTTAGGTATTGCCCTACATATTCAGCCATGCATGGACGTATAACAAAGCTATCTAAATATGAAAACAAAACAAATTACTAGATATAAAGAAATTAATCAAATATAATGATAAAAAACTATTTAAATATAACCACCTTGTCAATATAGATAGCTAGAAAACTATTGAAAATAGAAACGATTTTTGTAAAAACAGGTGCATTAGGAATAATAAATAAAAAAATAGACTATATACAGGATAGAGATATTAAGCAGTGTACATTTATTTTATACATTTTTAAATAAATGCCAGGAAAGCGAACTAGATTGTCTCTTATCTGATTATATTGGGTTGCGCTTGGTTGCACAGTAAAGGTACAGGATGATAATAAAACACCCAGATTTAATAATTTATATAATATAATATAATATTATATATACTTATTAATACACACACACACACACACATATATATATATCCTCTGTGTGAAAAGTCTGGCTGCATACACGTTAGCATATGTTAGGTGCATACAATTGACAACACAGTTAATTAAGATTTATTCAGTGAGTTCTATTCAACACATGTTTACACGTGGAATTAGCAGAATCATTATTAACTTTAGATGTCTCGCAGGCGAGGTGAACAAATTAGTGAGAGAGATAGACTGGCAATACTTGCAGTCTTGGGAAGAGCTATCTGAGCGGAAAATTCGTGGATGTATTCAACATCAAACTCGTGTTCGGTGTCATGTAGTTGACTGTCGTGGTGGTAACAGATTCGTGTAATAAATTTTGAGTTTACTTTTGTTTCATAATATATAGTTTTTCGGATGCAGCCAGACTTTTCACACAGATATCGTAGGTATGACTTTTTGATAAGAAGCTTGCTTCTAAACTACGTAGTTGCAGGTTCAGTCCCACTGCGTGGTACATGGGGGCAAGTGTCTTCTGCTGTAGCCCCAAGCCTTTTGAGTGGACTAAGTAGGCGGAAACTGAAAGAAGCCCGTAGTATATACAATATATATATATATGTCTATGCTTAAGTGCTTTTGTGCTTATGTTTTTCCCCTCCACCGATTGACAATTGGTGTTTGTTTACGTTCTCGTAACTTAGCGGTCCGGCAGAAAGAACCGCTAGGATAAGTACCAGGCTTAAAAATAAGTACTAGGAGTGATCTGCTTTGCTAAAACCTTCAAGGCGGTGCCCCAGAACGGCTGTAGTCCAATGACTGAAAGAAGTAAAAGAGAAACGATATATATTATATATAAAAGTTATATTATGCATTTACACTCTATGCATGTGCCTGGCGTTCAAAGCCAAACATGAGGCAAGAAAACTGGCACGAATCAAATTCTGCCCCGAGGCTGGCGTTGCAGCATTAAGGAAGAAAGAAAACAAGGATCATAGTTACAGATAATAATACTAACGTGGAAACAGGAAGTTCTGAGTAGGAGATGGATCCTAGAGAAAAGATGGAAACTGTTGGAGACGTTAGGAAGGGCAAGTTAGAGCTTAGTAAAAATACAGTACTCAAATTAAATGCATGTAAGTTGGAAGGGTACCCGTGCATTACGGCTGTGCAAATCTGATACGAGAATCTGATGGTGCTGATGAACGATCTGTTGGCCAGGAGAAATACTTCCCTTCTTGACGAGGGAATGGAATAAAGAACAAAAGTACAAAGAGAAAGTTCAATAATAAAATAAATACCTTAGAAGAAAGATACTGCAGCAAGAAAAACAACCGAAATTCATCTGGAATGCGTTGAAAGCAATGTACTTGTAATGTTATATTGTCAAACATTGATACTAGCTGAACAAATGAAAAGTAAACAGACGAAGTAGTTAGAGGTTTGATGAAAATATCAAGAGCTGGTATTTATAGTCGAATCTTGAACAGATCGATAGCTAGATGAATAAGTAGGCGTAGAGCTAACTAGCTAGCTTGATAAATAGATATATGAATAAATAGAAAGTTAGCTTCCACAGAATAATTGTCAGCTCAGCTAAATAGATAAATAGACGGCTTGATAGATTGATAAATAAATAAAAGAGAAAAGACTGAAACACACACGCATGTGTGTGTGTGTGTGTGTACAAATCGTTATAAAGTTATAATTTAATGCCGTTTCAATTGTGTTCACCGAGTTTATTTTAACAATCTAAGCTTCCTGCTATATCAGTGAGTGTATTATTTATTAATTTCACTATAAATCGGATGTGACAAATTGTATTAGGTTGACCCCGAAAATAATGGCCGATTTCAGAAACATAATTTTATTCTGGAAAAATTAACAATAGAAATGTTTTGATTAGTCAAAGTATGAGCTGTGAACATCTATACATCGATCAACGAGATTATTTATGCCTCATTAAAAAAAAAAAAAAAAAACCTATTGGCTCTGATGCTAAGAAATCTTTGAAAGCTGATTCCACCTCTGGTTTGGACCTGAAAGTTTTATCACTTAAAAACGTGTTTAAATGCTTGAAAAATGGTAGTCAGTGGGTGAAAGATCAGGAGAATATGGAGGATGTGGTAAAGTCTCGTATCCCAAGTCTGTGAGTTTCTGCAGCGTCATTCTTGCAACATGTGGCTTTGTATTTTCATGGAGCAGAATTGGGCCAAGCCGATTCACCAAGTGAGCATGTATTTCAGCGAGTGATTGCAGTAAACCTCTGCTGTAATGCTCCGATTGGATTCCAGAAAGCTATAATGGGCAACACCAATTGCAGACTCTAGACAGCCACCATAATCTTTTGTTGATGCAATTTTGGTTTTGGGAAATGTTTGGGGGACTCATCACGATCAAGCCATTGACCTGATCGTTTACGATCATCATAAAGGGTACATTTTTCGCCACAAGTGACTATTCTGTCAAGAAAAGGATCATTAGTGTTTCGTAGAAAGATCATCGAGCACACTTCAAAATGCCAAACTTTTGATTTTCATTGAGCTCATGCAGTACCCATTTATCGAGATTTTTCACCTTACCAATCTTCTTCAGATTGCCTGAGACCGTTGCAATATCGACACCAAGTGCCTGAGACATTTCCCTACCACTTTGACGTGGGTTTTGTTCAACAATTGCTTTCAATTATTCATTGTCAAGTTTGCATGACTGTCCTCTACCTTCTTCATCTTCAAGGCTCTCATCACCACTATGGAATTTCTGAAACCACCTTCCTACTGGGCGATCACTTGTGGACCCCTCTCCCTATGCTCTGCTGATATTAGCAGCAGCTTAGGAGGTTTGAACTCATGAAAGAAAAGTAAGCGAAGATCCTTTTTTTGTCATGTTCATAATTAAGGGCGCCTATGCTTCAAGAATGTTTTCTGTCTGAAATAAGTAGAAAATTATTAAATAGCATACATCAACTAAGTATGTCGAAATTCACCTAAAATATAATTAAAATACTATGATAAAATTGCATTTCAAAACACAACCCTTGGAGCGGTCATTATTTTTGGAACAACCTAATAGTTGCTGTTGTTATAATTACTACCGTTGTTTTAACTGATACTGATGCTACTATTTTTAATTACTGTTTCGTATTCAGTAGTATCTTGTAAGAAATGACTGCGGCATCACTTTGTTGGAGTCTATGGGCAAAGTTCTTGCTAGATTATTGTTGAACAGGTTGATGGAGGACATTTGTCCTACTGTAGTCGCTGATCACAAAATGGCTTTAGATAAGGCAGTGGGACCATTGATAGGATCTCAGCAAGGCAGATTCAGTAGAAATGTATTGAGCAGCGAGTTCCTCTGTATCAGGTCTTTGTTGATCTGACAAAGGCCTTTGATACGGTGAACAGAGATGCACTGTGGAAATTATTAGGGAAAATAGGGTGCCCGTCAAAGTTTATTGATATGTTCGTTCGATTGCACAGAAATATGAAGGCTCGGGTTGTTTTGAATGGAAAATTGTCCAATGAAATCCCAGTTGATAATAGCGTGAAACAGGGACTATCCTCGTTCCCACACTGTTTGCAATATTTTTAGCTGTGATGCTGACTCATGCATTCCATGACTGTGCAAATTAGAACTACAGGAAGGATTTTTGACCAAATATTAATTAGAGAACTCTTATATGCAGACGATGTTGACTTCTTGGCTCATTCTCAGAATGACATGCAACGCATCATGGATTGCTTTGCAACATCTTGTAATGCCTTTGGCTATTATCAACTGGGATTTCATTGGACAATTTTCCATTCAAGACAACCCGAGCCTTCATACTTCTGTGCAATCGAACGAACATACCAAGGTAATGTTCACCCCATCATCAGGGTAAGCATATATCAAGCCAAATATAATGGTGCTTGGAACTAGGTTGGGTGTAGTTAACACTTTTGCTTACTTGGGGAGTACATTATCAAGGGATGGTTCACTGGATGCTGAAATACACCTGCGTAGTCAGAAGGCTCCTGTAACCTTTGGAAAACTCGAAAAGAGAGTGTGGGCAGATCATGGCATCAATATCAAGACCAAGATTAGTGTGTACAAGGCCTGCATTCTAAGTACTCTGTTGTACTCTTCAAAAACGTTGACGGTACATCGTAAGCGCCTTAATTTGATCGAACACTTTAACCAAAAAGTGTTTAAGAAGAATCCTAAACATCAAATGGCAACAGAAATTACCTGACACACAAATCCTTATAGATGCTGGCTGCAGGATCATTGAATCTACCATCATATCTTCTCAAATGCGATGGGTAGGCCCTGTTGTGCGCATGAATGTGGTAAGACTCTCAAAACAATTAGTTTACAGTCAATTTCACACTGGGAAACGCCCTCAGCACAAACCAAGAAAAAGATATAAAGATTGCATAACAAACAACCTTATAGATTTTCAGCTTGAAGATCAGAACTGGGAAGTGATTGCTTCAAAGAAGGGTAAATGGAGAAGATATATGAAGGAAGGCTACAGGATGTTTGAAGGGAGACGTCTTGATCATGAAAAACTTAAACACCAGCTTCGAAAAGTGCTACAGTATGCAAATCATTAAGAACATAGTGAGGTGGATTTGTGAGGTGTGTGATCGTTTATTGGTCTCTAAATTTGGGTATATCACTCATTTAAAATCACATAAAAAACCAGCTCTATCGCTCCAATGCTAGGTGAGACCACGTGTGTGGTGTGCAAAAATATCTGCAAATCAATATCTGGTCTTAAAAGGCATATGAGGGTACATAAGGATGACATCCCACAAGCTGACCTAATAAATCCAGTAGAAGGTACATCTTTTATCTGTCATATTTGCGGCAGACCGAGCAAATCTAATGGTGGACTCAAAAGCTACCTAAGGGTTCATGGACGGAAGTTTGGAGCTGATGATGGTTGATGGGGATACATGGGGAGACAGCAATCATCTTCAAAGATGAAGCAGTCATCATCATGCATGTATGTATCCACACGTGTCTATGCGCATGCAGCCGAAGGTTGATTCATATGAAAAAGAAAATGAAAAAATAACCTGACCACTTGCTTATCACGAAATTTCGATTAAAAATAAATTCTTTTTAAAGTCTCACCATTTTTAAGTATCACAATCATAGGTGTTTATACTTCGGTGAGGTTAAGAAATGAAGTCGTAAATAAACGAAACCCTCGAACCCATCACTTTGCACACACACACAGACACACACACACACACACACAAGCGCATATGTATGTATCCACACATGTCTACGCGCATAGGTACACCATGATCTATACATACGTAAACGAGGGTCATTTCATACGAAAAAGAAAGTGAACAAAATAATATGACCATTTGCTTATAGGAAAATTTGCAAGTTCGATTGAAAAAAAAAATTTTT
>NW_021834548.1:30000-35000 GCF_006345805.1 Octopus sinensis
TGTATATACATATATAATATAAATAATATATATGAATATATACATACGTATATCTACATACATATATACGTATATACATATGCATATGTGGGCACAGGACGTCACGAAACGTAAACAACATAAAAAACGAAAACGAGGGATACGAAATACGAATACAAATACATGGAATATTCTTTTATTCTTTTACTTGTTTCAGTCATTTGACTGCGCCCATGCTGGAGCACCGCCTTTAGTCGAGCAAATCGACCCCAGGATATATTCTTTGTAAGCTTAGTACTTATTCTCTCGTCTCTTTTGCCGAACCGTTAAGTTACGGGGACATAAACACACCAGCATCGGTTGTCAAGCGATGTTGGGGGAGGGGCAAACACAGACACACACATATACGCCATTACATACATACATACATACATACATACATACATACATACATACATACATATATACATACATTCATATATATATATATATATATATATATATATATTATATATATATATATATATATATATATATATATATGACGGACTTCTTTCAGTTTCGTCTACCAAATCCACTCACAAAGATTTGGTTGGTCTGAGGCTATAATAGAAGACACCTGCTCAAACCGCCACGCAGTGGGACTCGTTATTAATGTTAAGAAAATAGATTCGATATCGATGAGAAGAAAATATATTGAAATATAGATATTCACGTTCCTTTACATTCTGAATTCAATAGCTGTTGGAGTCAACTTTACGTTTTCATCCTCGTGGTGACCAATAATATAAAGTTGTGATCAAGTTCCGAGATAGGCATAATCAATTATATTCTCTCGGGAAACTGTGTGGCATTGTATCTATGTAAGAAGTCTATATCGTTATTTCAATTGGATTTGTAGATGAGTAAATGTTACGGTGTGGAGGCGCAATGGCCCAGTGGTTAGGGCAGCGGACTCGCGGTCGGAGGATCCTGGTTTCGATTCCCAGACCGGGCGTTGTGTTTATTTATTGAGCGAAAACACCTAAAGTTCCACGGGGCTCCGGCAGGATGTGGTGGTGACCCCTGTTGTACTCTTTCACCCCAACTTTCTCTCACTCTTTCTTCCTGTTTCTTGAGTAACGCTGCGATGGACTGGCGTCCCGTCCAGCTGCGGGGGGTGGGGCATACGCCATAGAAACCGGGAAACCGGGCCCCTGAGCCTGGCTAGGCTTGAAAAGGGCGCATAAAGGATCTTTTCTTTTTGAAAGCCAGATTTTTCAGATTTTTCTAGTTAACTAAATAATTTGAAACTTCGAATACTGGTAGAATGTGTCAAAAGAAAACAATAATTTCAACTAGTTTTTTTGACAAAAATGTATTTTATAAGTTTATACGTAGTTTAAATCTGCGAATTTTAACCAATCGTATTCTCTGTATTCAGTTGAAATTATTTGCTCCGTCTAAACATATTGTTACTGTGACGTAAACAGCACACACGTACTGTTTACTTTGGATGAATAATAAACACATATTCAGTGTTTTTGTATAGGCTTCGGGTGTTTTCTCTATACAATGTATATATTTACTATAAACTGTGCACACGCTTTGATTCTTCAGTTTGACACACGCCCTTGAACCGGTTATTTGGCTTGTATGCACCCACATACACACACGTACCCATCCATACGCATACTCGCACATAATCAGGGCCCCTCTGCGTTTTCGCTCGTCGATGTGCTAGGAATAACACCCAAATCCCCTTAAAACCATATACTACTGGGTTAAAGGAAGGGTACATTGGCTAATATAATCATAGATGCTATATCTGAAAAGGGGGGGGGGCGCAAAAATACGGGTTGGTCATAGTTGGAACCCTTTGATCCTCAACCGGGTTTATCAGGATGACCTGAGTTAAATAGCAATAACAATATATTTGTAATATTGATTATAGACACAAAGCATATATTTTGGGGTGAGTGGAGGGTATAATCATTTATATCGATCTCCAATACTTTATCGATGTATTTTCTCGACCGTGGAAGAACAGACGGCTTGTTTTGAATTCCGGTGAGGGTTGAAACCCGAACGTATAGGACCGTATCCCTAAACATTCTAACAGTCCTTTACCAAGCCCTTGTCAGCATGTAATATCATCTGATCCACATTATCTCTCTATATTTGTCCACGCGTAAAAATATATCATCAAGGTGACATAGTTAAACTTCGACGAAAAATATAATGTAAAGCTGGCAGAATCGGTAGTGCATCGGATAAAATGCCTAGCGTCATTTCTTACGAATCTTTACGTTCCGTGTTCGAATATTGCTGAGCTTTCCTTCTTTCGGGCGGCGCTTATAGAATAAGTACCAGTTGAATACAATCGACTAGTTCTTCCCATCAGCTTCAGGCCTTGTACTTACTGGGGAAAGAAATATTATTAAGGAAGGGAGTGGGCAGTTAAAATGTTTTAAAACGTGGATTTTTCAGAAAAATAAGATTTAATGCGAATTACATGTATTTTAGAGTGACGAAAATTACCGAAACCCCTCCAAAAATTTACCATCGAAATTTCATTTTATTCTCGACAGCTATTTCGAAAGCCCGCCGTATTTTTATTATTATTCTGTCTGTTTAGGACTTTGTTATATGGGACGGTGATGTTTACATGTTAACTACGTCACAAAATAGCTGTTTACGTCACAGTAACAATATTTTGAGAAGTAGTAAATAATATGAAGCCGAAAGAAAGAATATCATTGGTTAAAATTCGAATTTTTAAACAACGTTTAACTTAGAAATTACAATTCCGTTTTCATTTTGGTTTACAATTATGTTTTCTTTTGACACATTCTACCAGTATACGAAGTTTCAAATTGTTTAGTTAACTAGGAAAATCTGGCTTTCAAAAGGAAAAGATCCCGCATAAATAAAAATGAAAAGTTACGATAACCTTTAATATTCTGTCGAATTCTATCGTCGAGTTGACTCTCTCTTTCGTCAGTTCATACAAATAATATGCTTGGAAGATATGGGGGGATACTTTTCTGTATAATTTTGTGGAGATGCGAAAATGTAAGAGATAATTACTGATATTGTTTGTTGCTTGCAATGACTTAATGCGACGAATGATTTACCCTTTCGAATTTTATTCTGTCACACATTTCTAGCACGCATTAGCAATAACAAATATTTCTTTACTCCAGGGCTTACTTGAATTTTCATGAAGCTATGGGGGTGTTTAATACGGATTTGAATTTGTTTGAACGAAAATAGTATAAAGAGATTACAAACAAGAGGTTTCATTACCACAATTGTAAAGGAAATACCGTTAATTAGTGTCATTGAGAGAGCGACATGATGTTTGATGACATGATAAGATATGATGCACACTTCTATGAAATGTAATCTTCTATGAAATGTGATATGGTGAGATATCACTTGGTATATGAGAGAGTATAGTAAAAATTCTGATAACATTAAGAAATGTTTATCCTCATGTTTTTCTCTGTTTTGATTAAACGGACGTGTAAGTAAAATTTCCACTGCGATCACTCTGCCTTCTTTTTGTTCAAGACTAACATTTTTTATAGCTGATTCAGCCAGTCAAGACTATCATTTTTTATAGCTGATTCAGTCAGTGGACTGTGGCTACGCTGCAGCACCACCTTGAAGGGTTTAGTCGTACAAGGCAACCATAGTACTTATTTTTGTGAGCCTGGCACTCATTCAATCAATTCTATTGCCGAGCTGATAAGTTATGGGAACGTAAACAAACCAACACCAGTCGTCAAGCGGTGGTGGGGAAAAGTACAAACACGAATACAAATACACAAACACACATACACATACGGCAAGCTTCCTTCAGTTTCCGTCAAACAAATCCACTCATAAGGCTTTAGTCGGACCGAAGTTATTGTAGAAGACACCCGCTCAATATACCACGCACTGAAACTGAACCCCAAATCACGTTGTTAGGAAGTAACTTGCTACAGATGACGTTCAAAGACATAGAAATCACGATTTAGCAATTCCACCACCGTTTCCGGACACTTCGTCTAGACCAGGGGTCGCCAAATTTTTTCAACCATCGACCCCCTTTAGCCACTTCTTCCACATCGACCCCCTTTAGCTACTTCTCCTTCCACATCGACCCCCTTTAGTCACTTATCCTTCCGCATCGACCACCTTCCTCATTTAAAATAGCTTAATACCCTACCCTACCGCACCATATCTTAAATGCGTACCGTGTACAGATGCTGGTAATTAAAATGTTAGCTAGAATATATTGTTTGCTCCTTCTCAAGCCATGCCCGACTCATAATGGGCCGGTTTCCCGGTTTCATTGGCGTATAGGTTCCCCACCTGGATGGGACGCCAGTTCATTGCAGGTGAGCTGCTAGATGCAGGATGAAAGAGTGAGAGAAAGTTGTGGCGAGTCAGCAGAAGTCCGTCATTATCTTCTGCTGGAGCCGCGTGGAGCTTAGGTGTTTTGCTCATAAACACACACATCGTCCGGTCTGAGATTCGAAACCGCGATCCCTCGTCTGCGAGTCCGCTGCTCTAACCACTAGGCCATGTGTCTCCACAGCTAGAATATATATGTACGACAAATTAAGAAATTCTGTTGAAGATGACACACATTTTACATTTAAAGCTACGTATACGAGTATACGGTATGAAATTTTCAATTTTTATGAAATTGTTTTCACGGTTGGAAAATGTGAAAAACGCATCATATTGCTGGAATATCTTTTATTGAAATTGACAACATCAATGTGAGGGAAGGGCATGGCACTAAGTATTTTAAGCAGTTCATTTGAGTGAGCTGGTCCTTCGCACGCCGACCCCCATTCGACTCCTTGGCTATCATCGACCCCTTGTAATTCCTCGCCGACCCAAAGGGGGTCTCTCAGATCCCTTTTGGCGACCCCTGGTCTAGATGGTCTTTCGCACGCCGGCCCCCATTCGACCCCTTGACTATCATCGACCTACTGTAATTCCTCGCCGACCCCAGAGGGTCTCTCGGTACCCCTTTGGCG